>NC_085872.1:18910862-18923362 GCF_034702125.1 Engraulis encrasicolus | reverse complement strand
ATGTGTCAGGATAGGTGGTGGCATGTTCCAGGGACTTCTGTGTCTTCAGCTGACTCTCTAGGGCAGAGGTGGGGAACCTATATCTCGAGGGCCATTTGAGGCTGTTTTATCCGGCCCCCGATATCATTTTAATGTTGTGCAACTTCACATGAAATTACATATTTTGTAAAAGAATCTTAGAAATTACATTTTCAATGCAATTAAGTTATATTCAGGGGGCCAAGAGAAGGTGGGGACTGTTTTAAAGCTGTCTACCTTCAATATAGGCCTAAATTGCATGGGGAAATCCTGATTTGTGTTCATAGTACGGCCCTCGGAGGACTTTTATGACCCTTGTAGGAATTTGAAGTGGCCCCTCGAATGAAAAAGGTTCTCCAGCCCTGCTCTAGGGTTATTTTTGCCTCAGTTAGGTCGCTATGCCCCTGGTTGTAATTTTTGCAGGAGGATCACAACCTCAAACAGAAGTAACACTGCTGAACTGTCTTCATTATCTTCCACTTTTCCACAGTTAATTCTCGAGCCATGCATTTCTAAATGTCAAGACTTTAAGAGATGGTTTTGTAACCTTTCAGAGCTGTATACAAAAACTCTTGATCATACAGATGGGTCTTCACAGAAATATTTTGACCGAGGCATGGTGCACATTAGGCAATGCCTCTTCATCAAGATGTAATTCTTAACTGGTGTGTGTTTTCCACTAGACAGGGCAGCCTTAGGCATCACCTTAGCGACTGAATATGAAATTCCTCAGATTGCGTCATAGTCTTGTTTGTCTGAATTTCAGTAATTGGCTTTTGATTGCTCCTTAGCCAAAGGTGTATTTTCTTATTCCTCCCTCTATTTAGAATGTTCACATCTTACGGCCAATAAAAATATGGTGACCTGCAAGTTTGAGTGGTGTTATTTAAAGTCTAGTTCTACCTATCTAGATAGAAATGCAAGATGTTTCAGTTACATGATGTCAATGTCATAAACGTTTTATGGTCATGAAAAGTTGACATTGTTAGGGCTGTCCTTACCATAACCGAATGTTAATTAATGACGAGTCATAAAATGTTTGGCATTGACATAATGTTCATGACTGCATTACGACACTGTTATGTCATACGTATGACGCCGGTGACAAGTTAAGTGTTACCAACATTTCAAAGGGTGTGCAAACTTTTTTCTCCCACTGTATAGTGTATATGTGCATATGTGTGTGTCTGTGTATCACTGCTTGTGTGTGTGTGTGTGTGTGTGTGTGTGTCTGTATATCAGTGCGTGTGAGTGTGCACTCTCCAGACTGCAATGAAAAATGGAGTGTCTACTCTGCCACTCTGCATTATGTGCAGATATAACTATGCTGTCATGCATTCATGATGTGCTCCCGTGTGTGTGTGTGACTGAGTTGTAGTGTATGCGTGCGGTATACTGTGTGCATGTGTGTCATGCTAAAAAATTGAACAAAACGCTGATCTGCATTGTGCACCACTGTTACTTCCACACAGCTTCCAGGTGCCATGGGTGTGGGAATATACACTTGGTACTGTGTCAACGCATAGCAAGGGAATACAGACACACACACACACACACACACACACACACACACACACACACACACACACACACACACACACACACACACACACACACACACACACACACACACACACACACACACACACACACACACACACACACACACACACCGTATATGGAGAGAGAGAGAGAGAGAGAGATACACTTACACATACACATGCACATACACATAAATATACACATACATGTGTGTATGTGTATGTACGTGTGTGTTTCTGTGTGTGCATTTGCTTTTGATGTGTGCGTGTCTTGAGCTTGTTAGTGTTGAGTCTAACCACTGCTCCCTGTCATGGAGCATCAATCGGGCTCCGCTCCACTGGCTGACGGGTACAGCAGACAGGGTTACACCCTCACACATACTCACCCATGGAGAAGGTCAACATGCATCCTCACCCCTCACACTAGTCATCATTGGCTTCCCTACGAACTGTGTGTGTGTGTGTGTGTGTGTGTGTGTGTGTGTGTGTGTGTGTGTGTGTGTGTGTGTGTGTGTGTGTGTGTGTCTGTGTGTGTGTGTGTGTGTGTGTGTGTGTGTGTGTGTGTGTGTGTGTGTGTGTGTGTGTGTGTGTCTGTGTGTGTGTGTGTGTGTGTGAGACAGAACGAGAGAGATGAGAGACTATAACAGCCTGTGGGTGTGTGAGTGTATGTGTGTGTCTATAAGTGCCTAGTGAAGCCTGACTTTCTCTTTCGCTGCATTGAGCCTCACTATTGGCTATGTGTTGTTGTTACATGCACACGCACACAAACGCACACACACACAAACGCACACACATATACGCATACATTTCACGTACACACACACACACACACAAAAGTACACAAACGCACAAAAGTACACACATACACACAAACGTACTCACACCCACACACACACACAAAGGCACACACACACACACACACACGCATACATTTCACATACACACAGAACCCATGTAGTCTCATGGGCTGCAGCAGTGCCTGCCTCCCTGCCTGCTAGCCAGATGGTGGGTGTGTGTGTTTATAGTGAGTTCTCGACGATGCAGAAACACCTTGGCAGAACTAGTCCATGGCTCCCACTCTGTCTTAAACACACTCACTTGTTTTCTTGTCTTGACTTCTCTCCACCTCTCCTTGTAATCTCTTTTCCTCTGTGCTCCGCTTCGCTTCGCTTCCCTGCTCCCTATTCTTTCTTTCTTGCTCATTCTCACTCTCCCCAGGCTGCTGGTTCTCTTGTCAGGGTGTGAGGGGAATGCAGTGTGTGTGTGTGTGTGTGTGTGTGTGTGTGTGTGTGTGTGTGTGTGTGTGTGTGTGTGTGTGTGTGTGTGTGTGTGTGTGTGTGTGTGTGTGTGTGTGTGTGTGTGTGTGTGTGTGTGAGAGAGAGAGTGTGTGTGTGTGAGAGTGTGTGAGTGTGTGTTACAAGTGTGTAATATCTTTGAGTTTGATTGCAAGTCAATAGGGCATGCGTTTGTGTCTGTCAACGTAGGAATACAGTGTGTGTATGTGTACGCGTGCGTGCGTGTGTGCGCGGGTGACTGTGACTGAGTATCTGACTGCGGACGGTGTGGGGAGGCCTCGCTACAGCTCCAGCGCTCCCGCCGTGTCCAACCCCTTGGCTTTATCTGCATCTCCATACGGCCATCTCCCTGGTGTCTGGCGTTATCTCGCCCACCTTTACGTCTCGCCAAGTCTAATCGCTCTCCCTCTTGGTTGTGTCTTATTCCCCTCCTCCGCTGCCTCTGTTTCGCTCTCCTCCTCTGGCCGAGCTCCCCTTCTCTCCCCTCTCATCGTCCACCCCCCCCACCCCACCCCCCTCCTTCTTGCACTGATTCCATTCTCTTGTAATGTAATTGGAAAAGTTATGAGGACTTTCCTTTTAGAGGTTAAGTCTTTTCCTCAGTAGAATATTCTGACTGCATTAGCATGTAAATGCACTGCTGCCATGGCTTGTTTAATACAGGCGGCCCAGATTTAAAAGTATAATAGACACACAGAATGATGATGCGGTGGCAAATGGCCAGACAGACACGGGAAGAGGATGCACCCTGGTAACAGTGTCTGTGTGCGTCAGTGTCAGTGTCAGTCAGAGGAGTGTGTGTGCGTGTGTGTGTGCGCATGTCAGTCAGAGTTGTGTGTCTTTTGTGTGTCAGTGTCAGTCAGAGGAGAGAGGTGTATAATTCTCTCTCTCTGTGTGTGTGTGTGTGTGTGTGTGTGTGTGTGTGTGTGTGTGTGTGTGTGTGTGTGTGTGTGCGTGTGTGTGTGTGTGTGTGCGTGTGCGTGTGCGTGTGCGTGTGTGTGTGTGTGTGTGTGTGTGTGTGTGTGTGTGTACACACTCATGCCTATATGCATGTGGGCTTGAATGCCTTTTTTGTGCGAATAATATATTTATTAATGTGTGTGCATTTTCCTAGAGACTGCATGCATGCCATCTTGGCATGGCCTTTTCGCTAAGCAGCTGTTTGTTTGCCTTCCTCCACAGAAGCCCAAGCAGAAAAACTGGCACCCTCCCGACGGCTTCATCCTGGGCCTGTGGACCCTCATTATCCTCATCTTCTTCAAGACCTACGGCGTCAAGCACCTCAAGCACATCTTCTAGAAAGGCAGCCAAGAGAGTGACAGACACTCTGCCGAGGACAAATGGAACCGTCTGAATTACTGGGAAAGAATGCAATCTTTTTCTCCTCCAGATCCCCTGACAATTGTGTGTCGGGTGGCAAGTTCAACCTGTCTGATTGACAGCTACTGTATGTCGGTGGTGGAAAATACTTGAATAACTTTTTTTGGGACTTTTTTTATTTTATTGCCTTTTCCCTTCTATTGGAACTGCAACTAGCTGTTGCTTTCAGTCACATGTGGCAGTTTGTTATCGTGGTGCAGTAAGTGGAGTGATCAGTGTTCGCCAACCACTGACAAACGTTGCCCCCAGCAAGAACATGATTTTCATCCCTCACTGACTGCACCCTTGTGACTACAGTAACCGTTTGCCAGAGAGAGGATTTTGAATTGCAATTGTGTGTGCCGAAGGAAAATGAGATCGCGGCCCACAATGTCACTGTATATTTACTCAATTAATAATGTAGGATTGGAGCTCCTCATGCAGCTCACGGCTTCCATCAAAGACAGTCTTTTTCATTGTGATTTTTTTTTTCCGCCACAGACTTTTTTTTTCTCCAGAACCGCAAACCATAATATGGCTATTGACCCTATTAATTTTGTATTTGCCATTCAAGAAATGTCACAGGAACCCTAAGGAGGAGGACCCTGGAAGGAGACAGACAGCGACAGAGTCCTTCATTGTATTGCTACTGCAGTCCCCAGAGACTGGCGCCTGGTTTGTCTCTATAGTTTTTACACATGCATTATTTATACCGTTTCTCTCAGACAGTGACTGTTATAGTTTATAATGACGGGGCCATGTAAATGTACCCATACAACGGCCGAGAACGAGAATGCTATTGATTTTCATTTGTTGCTCTGAATTTACTACTGAAGTGTGGCACCCAGAGGTTTATGTGGGATGAATGGTACGGATTGTGATTAGTGTATTGGCACTCCCTCTCTTTGTGTGCTTATGTGCATCCATGTATTCACACAGAAGCGAGAGCCATATCATTAGTCAAGCTCTGCCAGGAGCATGCATTATTGCAGCAGCAGCAGTAGCACCGACCCCATCACACTCTCTCACTCACACACACACACACACACACACACACACACACACACACACACACACACACGTACACACACACACTCACACACGTACACACACACACACACGTACACACACACACTCACACACACAAGCAAGCGTGCGCACCCTTTGAGTGATATGGATTGTGCGTGTGATAAATGTGTCCACTCCCCACTGATGTATCCTGCCTATTTTCCATTAGCTAAATAGCACTTTCTCACATCATGTCTGTTGACTCTACTTCTTCATTGATGGGGAGTGCTCGCTAGTTGCCTTTTAGGAAGGGCTTGAAGCAACCCCTGTACAACATTTTGCCTCTGAACACAAAAACTACATTTTGTTTTTCAGTCTTTTTTCTGTTTTTCTGTCACCCATCACACGTTTTAATCCTCTAAGGCAGTGTTTCCCAACCTTTTTTGTCACGTGTACCCCCTGAGCCTTTTTGTCATACCATGAGTACCCCCTCACTCATGCTTTATATCCCAATGTGACTATGCTCCATACATTTTTTCATTTTCCCAAGTACCCCCTGCAGTGTGCTCGCGTACCCCTAGTGGTACACGTACCCCTGGTTGGGAAACACTGCTCTAAGGGCTGCATTTGGGGTTTTTTTGTGCATATGTTGGGTGTGTGTGAAACAGTTGGTGTAACGGCTGTGTCAGCATCTCTGGGAGTGTGACTATTGTGAGATCCACGCGTGTCCTTTAAAATCTGCTGCTGCATGTTTCTTTTGTCCATGCTTTTGCTGAAGATGATGGTTTTTGCTTTTTAACGATGGCCTCAAGTGTCACTTGAAATAAATGCGAAGGAAATGGAACTTGAAGAGGTCTTTTGAGTTTTGTCTGGTTTTAGGTGCATGGTAATAATAATTTAAAAAGTCACAGCAGCAGAATAATGCAATGACCGACTCGATACATTTTTGCTAGGCTGTTTTGAGTTACTGTAGAAAGAAAGAGGCTGCAGCAGCATGTGTAAACAATGGTATGCTTGTAAACTGACAATGTTTTGTAGATGCATTGTGACATGGTGACACATCAAGGCCCTGAAAGAGACACAATGAGGAAGAGCCGCGTAAGAACAGTTGTGGTCATGTCCCCCATTTTGACTGATGCCATTAAGCCAAAGTGGTGCATGACAGTTGGACTCCCTGCCTATAGCTGCTCACCATGCCCGCAGAGAATTTCAAGATGGCTCCCATAATAACACTACAAATATTGCCACTGCACGCAACATCAAACTAAAATGGGATGTCATATTTCAATTTATTTACGTGCTTTGGCAGCTACAGAATCCCATGCAAGTTATGTATGCGAGGCAGATTTTTGTGTTTTGTGTCAGTTTGATATACTCTGTCTCGCTGTACCAAGCTGGCACAAGCGATAAGATGTTAGAATATGATATATACGGCATGATGGAAATGTTCAGTGGTAAGAGGAAAAAGTCATTTGTCACAGTTTGAAACACGTTTCTGACAGTGATAAATCAGCAGAAATAGAAGTCTGAGTATGAACACGGCATCCTCCTCCACTTTATTAGTTTGACTGTGTCTGTTGAAATGAGTGCATTTTACCCATTTTAGCCTAAGCCCTTTTTGGGAAAGAGTGCCCTCTGCCTATTCAATCCCAAATATCTCAACCTCCGAAACACATACAAACATGAAATGAGTTGCATTTAAAAGCTAGGACCCTCATTTTGCATTAGAATGTGTTCATTCAGCTCTAACATACCCACTAGGGAATGGATGCAAACGATTAATCGATTAATCAACTTTAATCAATCAATGCGTTAATCGATTAAAAGACATTAATCGCAATTATTCGACAATTCGACTGACATGAGACCCAGGTGAAAAGGGCATGTGAAGAGTGTGTGTGAAGAGGGGTGTGAAGGGTGGGAATATTTAAATCACCTTTGGATTAAATAATTGAAATAGAATTAATTTAAATGTGGTATTTTATCTAAATTTTTAATTTTTTCGAGAAACATTGAGATTTTGGGGGGAAAACGCCGTTTATCAATTAAACGTAAGTTGATCGATAAGGCTATCAACTAATGATTAATGAATTAATCGATAATTTGCATCCCTAATACCCACATTTTTAATAAAATCCCTCAAATCTCAAGAGCCTGAATGCAGCGGTGTGTCTCCAGGCTACAATGGTTTAAAGTGTTTTCAATACCCCTGGATCATGTGAATTGGATCATGTGAAGACTCCTTTTGTTGGTCTATAATTGGCTCTGCCCCCTCATGATACTTGTTCAGTCCTCCACTTCAAGACTGATGTCTAACTACCTCAAAATCCCGCAGATGATGATCAGATCAGACACGAGTCAGTGAACCATGAAATAAACAAGGCTCTCATATTATCAGTGCTGTATTGGTGGGGTGTGCAAGTACACGTCTGAAATATGTTAATCAGAAGATCGGTGCAGTGCTTCGGACAACTGTGTCTGGTACGGTGCTCAAGCAACAATTAATTTTGTCCTCTCTTTAGCCCAAGCCAGTGCTTCATAACTCGCAGGAGGAGGAAGGAATGCTGTCTGATTGATAGCTGCTATGTTTTACTGACATTTTTAATTTATGACAGAATTTTAATATGATGCCGCTGAAGAGTGATGGCTTCCTTAAAGATAGATGTTTAATTTGACTACAGATTTTGCAGGTAATTTACACCTTTTTCCGCAGCATAAATTCTGACTGTGTTTACATTTAAACATCTGACGACCCATTGGCCACATCTTATGGCAATTCAAAAGGCCTTTTCCAATACTTGGCTTTTCAGTGTAAATTAATTTTCTGTTTTACCTAAAGCCACTACGCTGCTGAATGTGTATGCACACCCTGAAGATACAGTAAGTAATTCCTATTCATAGCACTTTTTGTAATTACACAATATCTGAAATTAAAGCTGAAAAGCTCAGTTTATATACATAAATCTTCCTGTTTATATACATAAATCTTCCTGTCTTCAGGTGAAAAACTTAAATTTATGCACATACAAAGTACAATTGACATGCTATGTTTACATTCATTTTCACAGATAACAGCATTGCTTCAGTTTTGCTTTGTGTGGGTGCAGAGTGCTATACCAGTTCATAAATCCATGACTGTCTATTGCAAAGCAGGTTGCGCAAGATGCGGAGTTGCAATCAAGGAGTACTGTATGACTGGTAAACTTGTTTTTCTTATTTATTTGTCTCCAGAACTAACTGTTTGGGAATTCAAATTGGACATACCTGTACGTAGTTTGCAGTAGGTAGAACTGACTACACAAGTGTAGTAAACCCTGCATTGGAACGCAAGTTTAATAATAGACATTTTATGTCAGTGTCTTTTTTTAAAGATATTTTTGGGTCTATTTGACTGTATGATAGTATGATATTATGATAGTACAGTGAAGATGGTGACAGGAAGAGAGTGGGGAGAGACGGGGAAGGGCCGGGAATCGAACCCAGGTTGGCTGCATAATAGACGAGTGCCCTACCATTAGGCCACGGTAGGGCCTTGATGTCAGTGTTTAATGTCATTTAATAATGCTCATCACAGAAATGCACATAATGAGAGACAGGAATTCAACTGAAGTAGTGATATTGGTTATATTAGCAGTCTCTTTCAGTCTATGGAAACTGCCTGCCATTTCTCATCATTATTGCTGTTGTGTCTCCCCCTGGGCTCCTGAAGGACAAATAGACTTACAGGCAAGATAACGACCAGCAAAATAACCTTTTCCTTTCTTACAGATGATTGAATGCTTTGCCCCAGTGTTTACATCCTACTCAACAGAAGTGTCTGTGGTCAATATGCTGAAATAGGAGCTAAGACAAGGGATCCATAAGAGACTGTACGTAGTATATTGATGGACAAGTCAAACATTTTACAGTAAGTCTGTCAATATCACATCAGAAATTAGACCTTAAATTTGCTTTTTTCTGTAATTGTCAAGGAAATTCTGAATCAAAATTAGGCATTGTCTTTTATTCTTCTGTAATGGTGATTAAAAGTCATACAAGAAAACACTGTTCAGAGGTCCCATGAAGGCATTTCCTGTGAGGCATTTACTAGAAGAGGATGGTGAAGGGAGGCAACAAACATAATATGGTTGCTGCAGTTTGGTAACAATTCATGAATTATTTAACCAAAAAAAATTACATCACCACTATCCGTTCAATTATTTTAATCCCTGGTGTTGCCCCCGTGTTATTCAAATGGCGGCAACACAGCTGTTCAAAATTCTGTACCTAGCCTTGCACAGACACACTGAAGAGATTGCATCATGGGCTGTTGTGCGAAATAATTTCCTCCTCTCCTAATCTTGGCATTGTCAAAGGACTCCCTTAAGACCCTCCGTGCAGTTCAAAGCACATGTGTGATTGAGAAAATAATGACATTCAGTCAAGGTTTTTTACATTTAAATTATTTTTTTACTACAAGAAATCCTGCAAAGCTACTGGTCTGCTGCCTTCCATACCATACGTCCATGGCTCACACAGCCTCACACCTCGACTTAGAATGCAAGTGGTCTACTGGAGGCAGCAGGCCTGGTGTCCTGTGGGACGGAGAGACAGGCCAGTGGTGATTAAATATGAATGGCCATCTCCAGTCCTATTTTAGGAGCATGTCCACTGCTTCACCTCTTACATCACCAGCAGACAGCCAAGTGGGGGCTGCTCTACTCTGGCACAAGGTGACTGATGAGGCGCGGGGGCTACACCTACCGGTACCACTACAAGGCTGGGGGGCCTCCACCTTGTCCTATTAAAAAATCCCTCTCATCTGATCTCGCACTCATCTCTCCAGTCTTACGCTCCTCTACACAGACCTGTATCTGCTCTCTCCCAAGCTTTGCCAGTTAATTATAAGCATGTCATATTTTTTACTCGTGTAAAATAAAAAATAAAAATAAATGCTTTTTTGTGGGGGATAAAATATATTGTTTTAACATACAAACTGACAACATACAAAGCAGCAAAGTTACTGGATGCACAGTGGAACACACAGTCTCCCACGATGAGCCTTTAGAGAGGGAGAAGCCAAGGGGAAAATAGAGGATCTGCTCAGTCTGTAGAGAAGTAGGCTATTATCTGTTAAGGAGACCCACAGGTGCAGCAGCAATATTGAAAACAGCACAAGATGAAATATATCCCAGTCCCTAACCATTTAAGTCCCTGACCAAATATGTTTAACCTCGCATTACTCAGTGGTGGGCTAACTCACATTAAAGGGGATGAGAGACCAAAATCGATCGGCACCCTGGGGATCTATTAAGTTAATGATGTCATTTTTAAAAGCAGCAGAAGCAGCATCTCGGTTATTCTGCGGGAGTAAACTAGTGCTTAGTGTGCAAGATCATATGAGCCACACACTGCAGACTTTTATTGTCTCTTAGCGAAATGAGCGGAGTCTGCCTGCCTGCCTGCCTGCCTGCCTGCCTGCCTGCCTGCCTGCCTGCCTGCCTACTTCCTCTCCCTCATCCCTGCTGTCGGCGGCGTTCCCACAGCTGGATGAATGCCTGTTGATCCTAATCTCCCCGCTCGTCTGCGGTGACACGCCGCACCGTCCGCGTGACAATTTCCTATCTCCTCCAATAACTCGGCCCATTAGGCGGTGACAGGTGTGCCCGGGCGCAGGCACAGGCACACAGGCCGGCAGACATGAACGGCGGTCGGGTCGGTTAGCGCGGCTCACTCACACCTGCCTTTCATTTAACCCGAGGCCATGGCATTAATCCCGAAAAATGTATTTGACATTCCCGACACGCACGTATGTGGCACGAGGATGACTGACGGGAGGAATGAGGCCACCCGGTATGATAAACACCCCCCTGGCTCTGCAGGCCACGAATAGCCGTTTACGGCAAGCACTGAAAGGTCCTTCTTTTGAAGGATCGTCAGAGACTGTAGGGATGGTGACATTTAACAATAGTGTGACACTCAGTGTTATATTGCTCAAGTTTCATCTATTATCCTTTAGGCGCTGAGAAGAAGATTATGATTTTATTCTGACAGAACAAGGCATGATGTATAACTGTTTTACAGCATATTACCACTTTGGTGCATTTGGGAATGTGATCAATAATTTAAAACTCTTTAGAAGCTTTATTTGCACTTCAGTCTGTAGCCCATGGTAACAATAGAGAATTACAGATCAAGCCCCTTCTTAAATGTGAGAGAACGCCGTCAGAGCATAATCAAGTTATTTGGTCTCCAATGTCAGACATTTGTTTTTCCTAGTGATATCCACGAATACTAGCCTGCTACAAAAGAAAATATTGGCAAACAAACAGACAGCAGACAGCCTTTGTTCCTATGAATACCACATTTTGTTAACAATACATGTATGGCTCTCATATCAAAATGAGAGGTCTACTGCTAATGGAAACCAAGCCCCCTCTGTCTGGGGATGATGCAGATTTAAAGATGCAAATCTTTTTTTTTTTTTTAATGCTGAACTTGTCACATTTTTAATCCATACACCATGGATAACACTGAGAAATTCCCACTTAATCCTAGACAGAGAGTCTGCAGCATTTTCCCCCAAACTTTGAAGGTGTTACATTGTTTAATGACATTATTTAAATAAAAAAACAGAACTGTGTGTGTGTGTGTGTGTGTGTGCGCGCGTGTGTGTGTGTATGTGTGTGTGTGTGTTTGCGTTCGTGCTGTTCATTCACACACACACACACTCCACCCTGGCTGTGCTGCCTGTGCAAAAGTCTGGATCCTCTGTCCTTGCCCAGTCTCACCCTCCACTTCATGCTGTGAAGTGAAAAAAGCTGCAAAAGCCTGACTGGAAAAAAACAGAACTGAAACAAAATGGCAAACCAAAAGGCCGGACACCTTGGGGTCTCTGTTTCAACCTTTGTGCTTCAGTAAAGGGTAGGCTGCCCTCATCATGATCCATTTATGGGCGGTCCACAGCCATTCAGGTCGCACCAGACAGTGAACACCTTGTCCTTAAGCGTAGAGATGGCACACAGTTCAGTACAAAAAACCCAGTGCTGAAGAGCCGGCCTGTACACGGATCCCCCCCAAGCGAGGACGTGTCCCGCAAGTGCCACACCCGCCTGCGCACGGTCATCAAAATCTGTGCATTCAAACTCAGACAAAGAGATAGCAAACGGTTGTACTGCTGATAGACAGGCAGACTGACAGTCCGGCAGGCAGACAGACAGACAGACAGACAAGCAGGCAGACAGAGAGAGATACAGCTGATCAATTTCCCTGGTGTCTGTCTGCAGAGAGCTGTCCATGA
>NC_085872.1:18892820-18910762 GCF_034702125.1 Engraulis encrasicolus | reverse complement strand
AAACTTTTTCTTTTGGCCGTCCAAGGTTTCTCCTGTTAAAATGGAGCCGTTGTTGTTGGATTTTTATTTTCTTTTTTCTGCCTTGTTGCTTCAGGCACCTTATACTGTTGGGCTCAAAATAGAAAGTTGGGACAAGGCCTGTTGTTAACGACTCCATAAAGGAACAAAACTGTATTCAATTATACTTGTTAATTGAGCAAGTATATTTTATTTATACAGCACATTTAAATGCAATGTACTCATAAAATGCTGTACAACAATAATATAACATGTAAATGGAAACAATTAAAATGGCAGCATGTGAATAATTAAAACAGTCATCATAGCAAATAAACACAAATAGACAATAACACTACCAAAAAAGCAAGGACTTGGAAGTGGTGGAAAGGGGGCTCTAACAGAGAAAGAAATGAAATGTAGGTTTCGAGGCTGAACAGAGAGGGATAGAGCAGACAGTTTCTTAGTTACAAGGCCTTGCTCCTGGTACTGTATTTGGAGATGACCCAATGATGCCATAACCTGTAACAGAGCTGTAGCTCAAGTGTCTTGAAAATGCAACTGCATGAGATCTTTAATGTAATATGTAGCATAAGGTTCTGGACAGTCAACATTGACTATTCTGAATCAGCACAACTGATTAATTTACATTTAACTGATTTAATTTACATTTTACATTTACATTATCATATATTTGGCCTCAGAGGAGATTGCCCAGGGTATGGTGTTTGATATATTTCAATTTGTGTCACACATAGTTTCCGTGTTGTGATACATCAGCCTGGTTAATCTCCTCAGGCCAACTTGAGGACAACCACATTGGTATTATTAGGATATTGCACCATGTGATGCAATACTATGAGACCTACATGCCATGTTAGGTCTTAATTTAATGGTTCTGTGTCAGAATTTTATTAATAGGCTATCAGTTCTGAATCGGCCCTTCCGTGGGGCTAACGGTAGGGCACTCGTCTGCCATGTGGCTGACCCGGTTGGATTCCGGCCCGGGTCATTTGCCGACCCCTCCCAGTCTCTCTCTCCCTGACTCACTTCCTGTCCAACTCTTCACTGCAACTATCGTAATAGGCAAAAATCCCCCCCCTCAAAAAATCAGTTCTGAATCGAATGAAGATCTCATAGAGCAGCCTTAAAATCATGTACTCCTTTGCCCATACTCAGTTCTGTTGTTGCCTCGACAAGTCCTTCGATGGATCGTTAGAAGGACCTTCAACGGATCGTTAGAATTGTGCCTACTAGCCAAGCTCCGCCCTCGCAGTGACGCAACAACACCTTCGGCACTGCTGCACTAGCGCAGGAAAACTGCTTCTTCAGGCAGATTCGAGTTCCCCCTAGCAGGAGAATGCCACCCACTTTGTCGGGAACCAATCAACCGAGCATCTCCAACGGTCCTGGGTAGAGGCGTGTTCAAGGCAGTGACGTGGTTTAAGCAGAGACGCTCTATTGGGACTAAGGACATTTTTGGTTTGAACTTTGGTCCAGCCTTTTCTGCCGTCGACCAGTAGCAAACCAAGGGAGGTGGGTCAAACATGCCGTTTGAGAACGATAGTTGTTATGGTCTTGGTCAAACCAAGTCTCGAAGAGATTTGAAACTCATGATAATCAGGCTAATAGGCACCTACATCCGGGACTTAAAGACAATCTTTAAAACTCAAACTGAACTGAGTTCTGAAATGAAAAAAGGGGGCAAACCCAAATGGGGAGGGCAGGGCTGGAATAATATGCCTCCATCTGCTAGTGCCAGTCAGCAGTCTTGCAGCAGCAGTGATTCTGGACCATCTGCAAGAGTGATAATGTAGACTGAGGGAGTTTTGGAAGTGTGGCAGTAATCTAACTGTGATTAATGGGACCATGAATGGTTTCTTGCGGGTTTAGGGTATGACAGAAAAGATTTGAGCTGCTGGCCATCAATTCCTAAGCTGGTAATATGCTATTTTAAAACTTCTGAGCAGATCGGTTTGTGTAGGTTGCAGCTCTGCAGCCACGACAGGCATATTTTTCACATGGCATTTGACATATGGGGTGGGATGATGTAACCTGTCAGAAAGAAGGCAAGTGAAACTTTATAGACCAAAAATAACTGATTTCTGTTAAGTTACGTAAAATAGTAGTTTTTTGATTTGAAATCATTGAGGGAGTTCAGGAAGGTGCTGTGGGTGTGGGCGACTTATTTGCTGAAACAGAAAGGGACATAATGAAAAACACACAGTACAAACTCCAATTATGGGAAGAGCAAAAATAACTTCCTTAATCCGCAAGAAATAAAAACGGAACAAATAATCCACATAATGCCAGCATACAATACAAAACTCAGCAAAGACTAATAATGCCTGTGTCTCTCTTACGCAGAAGGTCATGATGTGAACCCTTTAGCCATGCGCTGAAAAATAAAATGTGTGGGCTGCAGTAACCCTGTGTGCTTTGGTAACCTTTCCAGTCATTTGTCATCAGGTTTTGGCTAATGAATTAAGTGGACTAAATGTTCTCTCTATTAATGCTGCAGGACAAAAAAACACCAAAATCCCCAGTCAAGGTTCCTGTCTGCCTCTGCATATAAAAATCGAATTTGGTATGAGCACAAATCTTTCTAATATTAAAGAAGTCCCAAGGCTCCAGCTGTTGGTGTGCTTGCCATATGTGTTGTGACTTTGGGTTAAAATGTAGCATATGGCAAAGAAGAAATGGTTATGGTGCTGCTACTGCGCATTCATGAGCAATGTAGCATGACAAGATCTATCTGTCTGGCCCATAGTGAGTCTCCTTTGAAAGTGTGGGGACTGCAAATGTAACAGTGGGCTTTCTTGAGCCTTGATGGTTGGGCCTCAAACGATCCTCTCATGTAAACCCATTGGAAAGACTCTGGCAGCCAGTCCTGTGATGGCACTGCAGTTGCTCTATTGAAGACAGATCTGGAGAAAAATGGAGTGTATGTTTTTCATCGTGCACGGCCGTTTCTGTTTCATCTGATAGCTCTCCCATGCCCAAAGCATTGGCTTTAATTAAATTGCTCCCTCAGGCATGTTGGAAGTCAGGAATCTAGTTACAGGGGTGAATACACCATGGAGAGACAGAGAGAGAGAGGGGCAGACTATATTTGACTGCTTGACTGGGTTATGTATACAGTGCTCAGTGGCCATCATCCACTTCTGCTGTGATACCGAAACAAACATGTAACAGGTTGATGCAGATGAAAATGTTCATGATGTGTATTGGAGCAGCCTTTTAATGAATTGTATTGATTGTCAATGCATGTAAAGAGGGACCATAAAAGCATTGCTCATTGCGTGCCACAAAATTACTGAAACAGTCTCCAAGGCAATGGGAACATGAACATCATGTTATCCTCTCACTGATTAAAAAAAGTTACAATTTTCCGTCAGTGCAGCGTGAGCAATGAGAGGCTGAACTGCCCATGTGTAAGGTTACAGTCTGCGGTTCTAACCCGTAAGCTTTTGTCAAATTAGGTTATTAGCTTGGCCGTGTTACTGTACCATTCGGTCTTTGTGATAACCATCATGGGTGTTTATACATGGCCTTGGCTCTGTAAACAGAGAAGCACGGAGGCCAGGACCCTGCAATAAAAATCACCCAGCCAATCAGCATGGAGCAAGACCATGTAAGGGATGGGTTCAAATTATCTAGGATTCGGTAGGCCTACTACATAACTACCATCATGATCATCCTCCAGACTCTCATGAAAACTAAATTGATTCGAAGGCATTTTTAGAGCATGGCTGCTTACAGGATTTTACTCACGCTGACAAAAAAGGCCCAGAGCTTCTAACAAGCAGCAGCACAGTCAACTTAACATATCTTTCAACTTGAACATCTCAGATCTGACAGTACAACAAATTATTCATACCAGATTCCTTAAGGAAAATCACAGTTCCCAGTCTATGATTCAACGCAGTCTAAATATTTAGCACGAAGGTAAATGTTTAATGTCCTATATTGCCCTGGCCTCCCATACGCTGTGTGGTCTCCTCCAGTACGTGTGGTAGGTACGCCTCACCCAACATGTCAGCTCCAGCCTGGCCTGGTACAAGCCTCCCAAGCAGGTGTCTGACAGTGTGAAATTAGTCTCCCCTTCTGCCAGAGCTCTGCTCATCTCCCTTCCAGCCCTAGTGCAGACAGACACACACACAGGGTGTTGTGTAACCCCACTACGGCATTTACCCCCTGCGCACAGGACAAGGACGATGAATCCGTGCCAAGTTCTGGCAAACAGAAAAATGACAGCATGCATGCACACAGGGCAGTTGCAACCTCACTGCTAAATAAATTATGAGTCCAATGGACTGATTCAGTTTTAACCTTCAATCCCAACAAAAGACATATAAAAACTCTTTATCAATTTATGGGACTGAATTATTGGCAAAATTTGATTTGTGCAGGTTGAAAGATCATTTGAGAAGATTATGATGGCAAGTGCAGTGCATCTCAGCATGCATTTGAAGCACAGCCCCTGATTGGCTGCAATCCAATTCTTAGACGGGTCTGCTAAAACATCAAGTACATTTCAGTCTCCTACCTCTGAAAGGGAAATCGACTGTGCAAAAGGAGGTCTTTTCAAGATAAGGACATTGAACAGGGCTCATTTGCTAACTCTAAAATCAAAGTCGGAACATCATAAACTTAAATCTGTGAGTGTTGATTGCAGTCAGCAAGGTTTTTCTGAAGCAAAAACATGAAAGCCTTTAGATACTTTTTTTCTTTTTGAGAGAAAAATAATATGAGAGCAGATTTGAGACTCAGTCAAGAGTTAGGACACTGCTGTTTGTGCTATTTGACTAATTAAATTTATGCAAATGTAATTATAATCTGTGTCAGTCAATTTTACCATCTCTGCTGATGTCTTCAGAATATTGATGGACCCCTTTCTGACCCTTATAAATTCCTTATCTAATTTCTCTCCCACTGACCTTCTGTCAAACACTATGAGGGCCTCACTGCAACCGTAGGCCTACTGTAATAATACGACACTTACCAGCTGTGAAAAAGGAATGCATTCAGAATTTAACCACATTTGTCAGTTACAGCCATTACGCACTTTTGGAACTTAAAACAACTAAAACAAACATTTGATTATGGAGAGCATTTTCAGGAGTGCAGGAAACTTTTAAGTAGAGCCTAACAAATTGCCCAGCCTTTCAGGAAGTAATTGCACACGGACACAATTGTGCACTGCCTAGCATTACTGATTGTTCATTAGAGTGCAGTGTCTTTCTATGCCTTCCTTGTAAGGGTGCAGATTCAAGGCAGTTACCTTCGCCATTCTATTTTACATTACCCTCATGGCCAGGTTTTTTTTTCTTCCTCCGAGGCCATTATTAGGAAGGGGGCAGCGGTGTCTACACAGCCTCCTGACCCGGTAAAATTACACAAGCCCAGTAATTACCTCTGGCTAGACATGCCCCCTCAAAGACGCTCGCCGAATAAAGGAAGAGGACGACTCTAATAGAGAGGTTTCCTGCAAATTAAACCCTTTTTCTCCAACTGACTAAATGCATATCCATCTTCTTCTTCTCGGCTCGCACATTAAAGCATCAAAGAAGAGTTTTGAAATGTGATAGCAGTGAAAAGATGAGTAAGTGTACAGATACGATAATGAGCATTTGGTTTCCTAAAATGGCAATGTTTGCTTCTGCATTCAGCCATCTGCTCTTTTTACTTCTTGTGGCTTTGAGCCAACTCGGAGAAAAGGTTGGGGTAATGCTCTCTCTGGTATGGCAAACTTGAAATCTGATTAAATTCCTAAAAGGTTGCAAATCATTTTGTAAATCAAATAATGTATTATTTACTAAATAGGAATAGCTGTAGAAGAAAACAGGCAACATAATAACCGTAAGCTTGACTGACAAATATAAACTGCTGTGTGGTGCCTGAGTATACACAACTGTCTGGAGGCTCAGGTGAATACTAAAATAACACAAGATGAGGTTGTCTAGACAGCAGAGATGGGACCAAGTCACTAATTTGCAAGTCGCAAGTAAGTCTCAAGTCCTTCCAATCAAGTCCGAGTCAAGTCACAAGTTACGACACATTTGACCAAGTCAAGTCCAAGTCCAAGTCGTGCCAAAGCCAAGTCAAGTCAAGTCCAAGTCCAAGTCGTGCCAAAGCCAAGTCAAGTCCAAGTCCAAGTCTTATTTTTTCCAAGTCATTAACAAGTCACCTTGTATTCTATGTGCAATATTGACAATTACCTTTGGTCATAAATTCATTACCTCTCCACACTGCTTTGCATGTCCCCCTTTGCCAGTCATGTCCCGAAAATCGACCATGGTATACTATGATTTCAGTTTTTTGAGCATGGTTCGGCATTGGTTTTTGGTTTTACTTGGTTTAACTATAAATTGAGCCATGGTTTTACTCTGAAAACTAACCATGGTTTTACCACGGTTTATAATTATTCATTAAGTTACTTTTATTTTTTATTCAATGCACATATTGGTGACAGTCCTTTGAGCAATATGGGGTTAGGTGCCTTGCTCAAGGGCACTTCAGTCATGGATGGAGATGTAGGAAGAGGTGGGTTTAAGGGTGGGATTCAAACCTGCAACTCTGTGATCTCCAGCCCAACTCCCTAACCATTACAGCACGGCTGCAGACAAGCTTTCATGTTTGTTTGGGTGACCATGCAACCCACAATTGATCATATATATTTTTTAGCATGGTTTTTGACTATGGTTGAAGGTAAATCATTTATTTTTTCTTTCTTTCATGCATTTTTTCACACACAAGATGAAAAAATATATATATATTCATTGACTTGGAGCACAATTGCAAGTCATTGCAAGCTAAAACTGTCAAGTCGAGTCAAGTCTCAAGTCAATAGCGTACAAGTCGAGTCAAGTCACAAGTCACTCCTAATATTGGCAAGTCAAGTCTCAAGTCGAGTCATTTGTGACTCAAGTCACAAGTCAGTCCGAGTCACAAGTCACAAGTCCACATCTCTGCTAGACAGTGGGTATAAACTCCTGGGCCATGTCAGTAGGTACACACCTGCTCTGGTTGTTCATCTGTTCATTAACATCCATATCTAATCATCCAATCACGAGGCAGCAAGCCAATCATATACGCATGAAAAATTAGTCCACAAATCCAGGTGAAATTTCAAACTGAGAATCATGCTGGTGAAGAAAAGTGGAAGTGGAGTGGATTTAAATGCTGCATGTGATGTGTGATATTATGTCAACTCCAATTCCTTGACACTACCACATGATGCCACCAAAACACCTGTGTTTCCCAACCTTTTTTGTCCTGCGTACCACCTAAGCCATTTTCTCATATGATGAGTACCCCCTCGCCCTCACTCATGCTCTGTTCCTCTATCCGAATGTGACCACAGTTAATTTATTTGTTATTATTACATTTTTCCGCGTACCACCTTAGGTGTGCTCGTGCTCGTGTACCCCTAGTGGTACACATATCCCTGGTTGGGAAACACTGGCCTACACAATGGGGTCAAAGTGGCTGGCGAGAGTCCACTTTACAGGACTGTGGCAGCAGAGTCTACCCAATGTACTGACATGGCGGCAGCAGAGACGGATGGTGCTTCAGTTCAGAAAAAAAAACAGTTTAATATCATTTATTCATTGTGAACATTAGGCCAACAGAGTAAAAATGCATGAGATACAATGAGATTACTGAGGGCAGCACAAAAGGAAATGTAAGACAAAAAAGACAGACCAAAAAAGTCAGCTTCAGCAGGAGCAGCATACAAACTTCTGTCAATATGTACAGAATACACAATAACCTCAATGACATCAAAGGACGTAAACATCATATGGACACATCTCAAAACATATGTCTGAGGAAGGGGGGGAAGAAACATGGCAAAACATTGGCAAAAATGACTCATTAAACTGTGCTTCAGAGTGTGGGGGCACTAGGAGAACAGATGCTAGGTGACTTGTTAGTTTGTCTCGCAATTTTTGGACACATCCTCTCTTTCTGACTGACCCTGAAATGGGAATCCTCTGTTTTATGTGTTTATGTTTACAGGAGCTCAGTCCAAAGGCCTTGACGGTACTTAAGTACATATGGTAGGGCCATCTGTGCTGCCCAGGGCGGAGGGGACACTAGGACCTTCCAGCATACCTCCCTCTATTATGATGAAGGTACCGTAGCCATTTTAAATCACAGTAACTTGCTGTGTCCACAGTCCACACCGCCCGGAACAGCTTTACAGTTATAAGCTACAGAGAGTGGCAAGACTTCAATTTCTAGAAAAAAAACAAAAAATGAAATAAAATACACACTATACCTCTACAAAACAAAAGACTTAAGGTGATGTTTGTTTGAAAAGGGAAGATATGTCCAAGGTAAGGCAAACAGAGCGTTTTTACAAAGCCCATTTCCCTTGGCTGTCCAATGGTTCATTTGCACTTAAATGGGAAGTGAAGGAATTCGCCACATAACCATCAATCACACAGTCTGTCTCAAATACACCCACATCCCCTGGACAAAAGAAAATGGATGGAACCATGGACTCAAATTAAACTAGTAAAATATAGGCATAATTATCGAATGTCAGACACATGCAATCAGGAACACGCAGGAAATCTCTTCAATTTAGTGCAGCTTTCTCTATTTCTCAGTCTTGACTACGTCCTTGTCTCTGGAGCCTTTTATTGTATAATGCTTCATTAGACCCTTAATTTAATGCTGAACATTTGCCATTAGTCTGCAGTAAACTAATTGCAGTGCAGACCTTAAAACCTCCAGCATGATACAGGCATTTCTTTTCAGCACTAGGCTGTACTGAACATAGTCAACTGATGAATGTAAACGCAAGGAAACTGACTGCCAACGTAATGGTGGTAATACTGAGCAGTGATGAAGAAAGTGGGTGAGTGTAACACAAATAACCTGCAACATTCAATGATGTGTGGAAAGGTAGTACACTTGATCATAATATGTGGTGTTGTGTGCCATCGTCACTAACAGAAAAAATAACAAAATGGCTGAAGAGCTACAGCAATGGGATCTAAAACGTACACAGTGTTAGTCAGCGTGCTCACTCACCCATCTTGTACCTTGTAGGCATTTCTTTTCAGTTGAAAAAGTCAGGAGGGAAAATGTTCCAATGAAGAAAATCTGAGTGTTTCAGACAAATGAGATATTTTTTGACAAATACTGATAAATGTTTTGTACAGGACAGCATGACCTGCACCTTTTGGTGAAACAAACCTGACTACTTATAATAAGGCAAATCAAGAAAAAATTAAAGGAGAACATTAAACAAAATTCCTCAATACACTGATCATCTATGAAAAGATCTGGAATAGTATGCTTCCTTCTTCAGAGATATTGATGAATCAATTAAACACACATTTGATCATTTTCAAGGACTCATTAAAATGTCAGGTTCAAGTGCAGACACATACAAATTATGAATTTAAAAAAAGAAATCCTCAAGATTTAACATCGTCACCAATGTCATATAGCAATTTATGACACACACAGGGATGATTAAGTGAAGCCCTAAAAGTACATTAAAAATACAGTTCACATTTCTTTGTACAGACTCTTCATAAAACCCTATAAATTCATACCATTCAGACAGAGATTCAGTAATCCAGCTGTATGCATCGTAGCCAAGGCAAAATGGCTGAAGGAGATTTCTGATCGCTTCTTAGCATGAAGAGGATACATCCTTCCTTTCAACGAACGAGAAGAGAATTATATCCTATGCTGGAAATATTGACCATATCTTCGTCAGAATGGTTAAGAATTTTGTTTCTGTAATGACTTAAAAAATACTCACAAAAAAGAGAAAAAAGGACACTTGATGGATGAAATAAAAGTGCTTGAAACCTAAACCTTGCACTTTTCAAAGACAAAAAAGCACTTGAGTCTAGCAAGGGAAAATCATAAATGTCACCTCAGCATTAGAGGTCAGTCATGCATGTCTGAGCACAGTAAGAAAAATCACACCTCTACCGAGAAGAAAGAAAGAAAGAATCGAACGAAAAAGAAAGAGATAGAATCAAAGAAATGTCACAACAGAATGAGAAATCATGAATTCATCGCAAGCCATTTATCTCATGCCTCTCAGGACAGTAGCACAAGCTGTAAGGCTCCAGCGGACCATGTGATAAAATGGCGCCCTGTGGGGCAGCTCTAGTAACTGAATGCAGTCCATAAGGGGAGCAGTGGAAGTGAAAGCAGGCCGCTGACAGCTTTGGCTGGGCCCATGACAAAGTCATGTGAAAGGGCTCCCCAACCCAATAGATACAATGTAATGAGGACCCAATTTTAGGCCCCCCCTCTCTCCCTGGGCCTGGGACAACTGTCCCCTTTGCCCCCCCTGCTCTCAAGAGCTGTCCGAACACAAGTTTCCAGGGCAGGCTGATGACCTGACGGCTTCCCTGCTAAGTGTGGACAGTGGCAAGAATGATCTAGTGTGAGACAAAAAAAATCCTGCCTACACATTTTCTCTCTCTCTCTCTCTCTCTCTCTCTCTCTCTCTCTCTCTCTCTCTCGTTCCTCCATCCATGCGCTTAGCCATCTGATGCCTCTCATTAGCTCCACCGCCTGGCTGAAGAACTGTGCCAATTAGGAAAGCCAGATGGTTTTCACACACAGCTCCTAGCTGCAGTATGTGCTTTCTGAACCTGTGGTCTCCCCATCTCTTCCAGAGAATGTTCCGGAAGGCTGTTGGATGCGGCTGCTCCGCAGCAACAACCTGAGGCGAGCCCCTAGGCCTGCTTGCTCCTGGGGCCGTAGCATGGCACGTCTGCTCCGCAGCAACAACCTGAGGCGAGCCCCTAGGCCTGCTTGCTCCTGGGGCCGTAGCATGGCACGTCTGCTCCGCAGCAACAACCTGAGGCGAGTCCCTAGGCCTGCTTGCTCCTGGGGACAAACAAACAAGTGATGCTGCAGAGGTGCAATAACACTCTCTACAGCATAAAGTATATATACACAGTATATATATATGTAACGACTGTCCTTTCTGCTGCCCTGCCACTGCAGCGTGGGAGAGCAGGGCTTAGGAGCTGATGCACACCTGCTCACAGAGCTGGGGGGAGGATGCAATGCTGCTGGTGGTATTGCAATAAGAGAATATGTGAGTGTTTGAGACAGAGACGGAGAGAGAGAGAGAGAGAGAGAGAGAGAGAGAGAGAGAGAGAGAGAGAGAGAGAGAGAGAGAGAGAGAGAGACGTGTGGAGTAGAGCTATCTCAGCTGCCAGATGACAGTCATGCAAACATACAATAACACATCCACACACGCAAAAATACTCCCAAACTTTCATTGCCATCCTTGCAGGGCACTCCAATTGACTCCAAATATTACATTATAAGTTGTTAAAAGAATGCTAAACTTTGCACACACACACACTGTACAGTAAAACATACTGTAGAGGGTAGATATGTCGTGCACTCACAGAAAAGGTTTGGTCTCTAAGACGAAAGTTGGGTTTTGAAGTCATTCCTAGGTGCATTATTTAAGAGTAGGACCTCTTAACCTCATTCTTATTATTGTCAAATCATCAGTGGTCATCACATTTGGAGAAATTGTAAAAGGTTTGACCTAATGGTCTCATCACTAAGAAGTTCAAGTCATTTGAGTGTTGTTCCTCGATTAAGCTTGTAACCCTACTAGTCCGAAGGTTAAGAATCTGAATTAGAAATATGGAGATCAAAATTACTTATTTTTTAACAGTACAAAAAATATTAAAAATCCTACATTCACAAATTAAAAATGGATAAGGTAGGGGCTGCCAAATTATGTTCGCTAATAATATGTACTTAAACAGTCTCCTAGTAACACCTCTCATGAACAGGATTTTTTCTCCCTTGTTGCTTCTCTGTGAGTGCAGAGCATATGCAGTAGACAGGTGGACAGCTGCAAGAGGAGAGAAGGAGGAGGAAGAGAAGAGAGAAGAGAGATGAGAGAAGGGAGAGAGAATGGGTGAGGAAGAGGAAGAGGAAAAGGGAAGAGGAAGAGGAAAAGGGAAGAGGCAGGCCAGGCCACCCAGCAGGGGAGCCTGAGTGCACCCTCCCTCCGCCCGGAGAGCTGGGGAGATGATTAATCACGCTGCCTGTCCACAAGCACCTTCTGGATCTGGACACACTGGCCCCCACTGCTGCTATAGGCAGGGAAGCCGACAGGGGGCGACAAAGGGGTCAGTTGGCCCAGGCCTAGGAAGAGAAGGGCCCCAGAATTGGGTCCCCATTATATTGTATGTATTAGGTAGGGGGGCCCTTTCACATAACTTTGTCCTGGGCCGAGCCAAAGCTGTCAGCGGCCTTGGCTATAGGCGTCTCGCTTGAGTTCCCGGATAGGAGGGGAGAGGAGAGGGGAGCTGGCCTCACCAGGTACGACTTGCTGATTATTTCAAGCACGCGTCAAGGGGAGATGACAAGCCAGTGATGACAACCAGGGAGCGAAATTTGCAAAATTGCCCCACGGATGAATGAATAAGTAATTGTTTCCAAATTCTTAAAATGTGGCCCCAAAATGGGACTGTGATCGTGTTTTGTAATTAATCAGTCAAAGTCGTCTTTCTCTCCCTCCCACGTAATTAGTTTGAAGACTGAGAATGTCTAATTAGAGATTTCAGGGGAGGATAGAGCCTAACTGACTTGGAAATGATCAAATGAAAGGCAATCATCTGCAGACAGGAAAAGTAGCATGGGCAGTCGGTCCTCTAGACAGTTGGCCTGAATGGACCTTGTGTCACGTCAAATGACAGCTGGATAACAACAATATGAAGGCAGACAGACAAACAAACAAATCAACAAAATAACAAAGAGAAAGTAGGGAGAGAAAGACGGTAAAGAGAGGTCTGATGATTTGAGTACACAAGGAAATCAAACAGAAAGGCGTGGCTCAGAAGATCACACAGAAGCCAGGAGAAGTGTATGGTACTGCAGAGTATTTGCAGCGGCTACATGTCATCCAGGCACAAGTGCATCAATTGGCTACCAGTTACTGAATTGGCATGTGGGTTCATAGGGGCGCATGTTTGAATCCCGACAATTTAGTGAGGGTTAAAAGGGTAGATGAAGGATTTTGTCAACGGCAAAACAATATTAAACTTTTGATCCACACGACGCATTGATTGCTACAGAAAATAAGCATCTGCCAGAAACAGTCTGATCAGCTATAAAAAAAATGACTGTAGCTCAGACTATCTCTGTGAATTTGTTGTGCATCACATGGAAATTCAAGAAAGCTGTGAGTTCATTTTTCTTATAACAGAGAGAGAGAGAGAGTGAAATCGAGATTGCACGCACGAGAGAGAGAGAGAGAGAGAGAGAGAGAGAGAGAGAGAGAGAGAGAGAAATCGAGATTGCACGCGAGAGAGAGAGCATGTGTGAGAGAAACTGAGAGAAAAAAGTGCAAGAGAAAAAAGCAAAAGAGTGAGAGAGAGAGAAAAATCTATGATTTACGATTGCACTAGCTCGTCATCTTGTGAATGTCAAGCAGCAGCCTCTCCTCTCTGCTTGATGGCCTTTCGCTTGAGAGACCTTCCTGAGGCTGCTGCTGCGGTGCAAAAAAAAGAAAATCGACAGCTGGACAGTGTACAAAATATGAACATTCACAAGGTTACCGCCTTGCTCCTGCACACTCCTGTTGCATCAACAAGCCTTACTTGTCCAACAGAGTGCATCCGTCTAAATACACTGGTGGTTGAAAGTCCGCTGGAGGGAGTCGGATGTGCCAATACAGAGAGATCAACGTCGGCGTCAATCCTCTTCCTACCACAAACAGGGCCAGTGGTTCAGAACTCGAACAAGGTCAGGGACCCGACATACACTCTTCACAGCATAGGTGCTTTAAAAAGTCACACATACAGTACAGGATGTCCTGCACTCGCAGTGTTTCCTTCCTCAAAGGAATGCATGCAGCTACTGTAGAAGAAACTGTCTTGAGTGCTACAGCTCAGAGCTGAAGAGCACTCTGTATTGTACATACATACTGTAGTCAGAGGATGGTCATGATTGTTGTTAGTATTAATGCACGTGTGTGATTGTGTGTGTGTGCCTGTGTATGTGCGTGTGTGTGTGATGTTGTGTTGTGGGGGAAGTGTATGTGTAGTGTGCACGTCTTGTGGGTGTGGAGGATGTGGGTCGTCACGAGATCTGCCACTCTGGGTTAAAGAACTTGATTGCGTGCGTCTTGGCCCACTTGGCGAAGACGGCCTTCTCGGTGATGAAGCGATGGCCACCATATGGGGCACTCTCATGAAGCAGGTACTCGGCACACTCGTCTCGGCTCCCCGCCTCGTAGTAGTGGTATGGCACCTTCCTGTAGCCTTTTGTCCTGAGGAGAGGAGATGAGAGGAGAAGGATGTAACAAACAGGTGTATAATGGGATGTGGAATACATATTCATGATTATTCTCTACTGGGGAAACCTTAATTTCTTTTTTCCCTCCCAAACAAGGAGCATTTGCTGTTTGTTTTCCGAAGAGGAATGCTTCACTCACTCTGTGCCTATTTGTTTATTTGTTTACTCCTTTCTTCCTTCTTTCCTTCCGTCCTAAATTTAAGACAATGCCCCCCAGACTATTCTCCCTCCACTGCTGAATGTCCTCCTGTGTGGAACAGAGGAGACTTCAAGGGGTGATTTGCTGTTTTTTTCTTATTATGCATTCATTGCTTCAGAACCTGTGTCACAGCTGCAGCACAACAAATGAATTTTATTTCACTTACACTGCTGTACCTGTTGAATTTCAATTATGAGAGGGTTCAGGGAAGGTCAATTGCTGCCAAGGCTCAGCACCATTATGCTAAAACAGATACCTTCCTGATGCATTGCCTTGCATCAGAATGACTTTATTGTTAGTGTGGGTTTGCCATTTTCTCTCTAAAAGGTAGTTTGTCACTAAATACACTCCAGATGCAAAGGTAATGATTAAGGTCATGAAATGAATTGGGGTAATTTGCAAAACGAACATATTTCTGTATTAATGATCCATAAATTATTATTATTGTGTCTATGACTGAGTTACTATCGCTGATTTAAATATTTCATTTCTGATGGTGGTAAAACTATTGGTCTGATAGGTACAGCTACCTGAAAACCGTACCCTACCAATCAGCAAACAGAAAGAACTTTTGTATTTACATATACAGCACAGCACACATTGGTAAAACTAGTTTAAATCACCTGCATCTTGTGAGACCACGGACAGGGTTTTGCTGCAGGTGAACTGACACACTTGACTTCATCATTTTTCGCTGTTTGTCACCAGACTTAAGACCAAACTAAAGACTGTAACTTTGAACAGTGAGCTATTTGATAGCACAGCATGAAGTAGTCTGTAGTTTAATAATTTTTGGAAATGCAAACGTAATCCTAAATCTTCCACTTACCACGAGGAACACAAATGAGAATCAATTACATATCCCTATTACTTGCTGTGTTATGTAGTACGTACATGCCAATGCATTGAACAATGAAGCATAAAATAATTGTACCTACAGCAAATGACCACCTGAATAAAATAAAATATCTTGCTGGTTGTAAAGAGATTGCTTGCAATGCCGAACATGGAGTTTAATTCTTCATAAATATGTATATCAGCCGTGAGCGGATAACGTGATTACACCCAGATATTGTATAACTTGTAAAAATTAGCCCAGAGACAGGAGGCAAAGCAAGCAGGCAGCAGAGTTTGGGTTGCTGATATCATTATGCAAAAGGAATAACATTTAAAAAACTGTTTTTTTTTTCAATCTAGACATTGTATTTAAACTCTGAGGTCATATAGAGCACTGGCTGCTCAGTACAGCATGTGAGGGTAGCAAGTGGACTGGGGAGGCAGGAAGCAGGAGGGAGGCCAGGAGGAGGTGAGGGAGAAAAGGGGGAGGAGAAGGAGATCCTCTCTCCGGAGTCAGGGGTCCGGAGCAGCCCTTATTAAAGATGGAGGCTAGGCCAAGCTACCATGGCAATTTGCTGGATCTCAAGCATTTCCTGTCCTTTCCCAGGCACTGGGAGATATTTACATTCACACACACGTTGCGGACTTCACCAAGGCGTACACACGCAGGGCAGTAATTACGGATCATGAAAGGGAAGCAGGGGATAGGTCATCCTGACAACAAAACAAGAGCCAAAACACAGGATTAAATTCCGCTCCATGTCTGAGTGGCAGAGAAGTCTTTTATCTTTCAGCAGAGGGGAATTTGGCAGTAAAGGCAGAATCCCCCAGCCTCCCTCCAAACAACAGAACACCCATGGCATAAACCTGTAAATATGGATCCATGGCTAACAAGGGAGTCGAGGTTTCTATCTGTAGTGAATCGATGGTAATTAAATTTCATTTAACAAGGCGCTATTATAAGAAGCGAGCGCAGCCTACAGTGCGGGAACCATTATGACAGGGTAAGATGTTTTCCGCCAGCAGGAAGGGAGATGGGGGTGGGGGTGGGAAGGTTGTTAACGCTGACATGGGGGCACATGCGTGTGTGTGTGTGTGTGTGTGTGTGTGTGTGTGTGTGTGTGTGTGTGTGTGTGTGTGTGTGTGTGTGCGCACACTGTTTTATGTATCCATATCTAATTATCACAATCGTGCTGTTGGGATTTCTTTAAGGGAAACAGAAACAGAATTAATAAATGCACAGCACTGTTTTGAGTATCAACAATTAATTAGTTACAAGTTCCTGATTTCCTGGCATAGGTCAGGGTTGATATGCAGTGCTTTTTTGTTGTAGAGAAATCCACTGATCCTCTGCGGTAAACTGTCGGGAAAAGGTGCTACAGTTCACAAAAAAATCTTGTAATCTAAAGCCGCACAACAGCTGCTGCACATGTATGTTTATCAGTCCACATGGAAGGAGGGGATATCATGTGCTTTCGTCAGTTTTTGAATGAATCAGACTGGTGGGAAGTGTAAATAATGCATGCATGGCTGGAGAGGAATATTGAGGAGGCTGAATGTCCCTTGATGAAGCTGAAGACATGAGCTGGGGCTAAGCATTACGGAGCAAAACCGTCTTTTAGTCAGTTTTGAACAAATATTAATAATACAGCAAAGTGTAAAATGTACATATTTGGATATGGTGAGTGTGAGAATCTCTGTTCAGCATATTATGGTCTGTGTGAGTCCTGGAGAAAGCTTGGACTCATTTAATCCCTGCCTCAAATGTGTTGATATCTGGATATGTGTCAAAGAATCATTAACACTAAAAAGTATGGATTATGACTAGATAGGAAATGGGCACGTTTAGAATAGAGGTCTTTATAAAGCTTAGTAAATCATTTACTAACACTTAGTAAATAATGAAAAAGAAACTTTTACAAATGTTTGTAAATGAGTAAGGAATACTATATTAACCCAGCAGACACAGTACAACTGCAACAGGCCTGGATGTTTGGCCTCCGAAGAGCAAAAGAGATAAAACTACAGGATTCAAATGGCACCCACATCAAACTCGTCCAACAGGAGTCGAATCTTGCTCCAGTGTTTTTTATGTGTACATATTTACTGATATTATCACAGTCCTTACTCATTTACAAACGTTTAATGTGGTTAGGAATCTTTAAAAAGTTAGGAAGCTTTAAAAAAGACAAAGTGTTACCAGGAAGGGTGAGTTAATGTACACGTCTTACTTGCAGTATGTGTCGTTGATCATGCCGTTAATAAATTATTTACTAAGCGTTTATAAAGCTTTAAAAAAGACCAGTGTTACCAGGAAGGGTGAGTTAATGTACACGTCTTACTTGCAGTATGTGTCGTTGATCATGCCGTAAACCCGGATATCTTTACACATGTCCATGGCCAGGATGAGAGTGAACCAGCCAGTGCTGAGGTAGGATCCCGACTGGATGCTGTAGACAAACAGAAACACCAGGATTCAGAGGAGCAACTACTACTACAACAACAACAACAACAACAACAACAGCAGCAGCAGCAGCAACAAACGAAATAAACACATCAAAACATTAATAATCACAAGAAGAAGAAGAAG
>NC_085872.1:18875320-18890320 GCF_034702125.1 Engraulis encrasicolus | reverse complement strand
ACGGCCTCTCACCTCTCCCACTACACACACTCACTGTTGACTGAGCATGTGGCCTCATGTTCATCCTTATGTTGACAGGACAGGAGCACACAGCGGAGCCTGTAACACTCCCCCCACCCCCACCCCTCCCCCAACACACACACACACACACACACACACACACACACACACACACACACACACACACACACAGACAGACAGACAGACAGACAGACAGACAGACAGACAGACAGACAGACAGACAGACACAGACAGACAGACAGACAGACAGACACACACACACACACACACACACACACACACACACACACACACACACACACACACACACACTCTACCAACACAGCCAACTCAATCCCTCGTGTCCGAACAGTGAACCAGAAAACAGATTTCTCCCGGTCGCATTCTCCCGGCGCTCTCACAGGCAGCTGCCCAGTGGATAAAGACGGCTTTGATACCCAAACATGGACATCTGTGACCCCCTACTGCCAGTCATTAACAAAACATAGAACTGGGCAGGGTAACAATCATCATCTGATAAATAATGATGGGAATTGATGAACATGTAATAACCGTCACTAACCGCCATTCTTTGGATCATTCTTTTTTCTTTCATTCTTTTTTACTTTATTTATGACAGGACAGCGAAGGTGGTGACAGGAAGCGAGTGGGGAGAGAGACGGGGAAGGGCCCGCAAAGGACCCGGGTCAGCCGCATGGTAGACGAGTGCCCTACCAGTTGGCCACGGCAGGGCATCTTTGGATCATCCTATGATTGCATATGTCTGAAATTAACTATTTTAGCTGTGGTGGGTGCCTCGTATGCATAAGCACATTCAGAAACACATATTCCTGCTTGGGTAGCTTTATGGCAAAGACTTGTATTTACATAACTATAGCCCACATCCTTACTGATGCTTATTTATTTATTTATTTATTTGTACATGGGGAATGCCTCTTGAGATGCAACATCTCATTTTCAGTAGGGTCCCCTTGAAACTGGACAATATAGACAGTACAAGACAATAATATACTTATACTGTATGTACTTATACTTATACTGTATGGTAATCAGCTATAATTTTCTGAGCCATGAAACTAACAAGCTACTCAGTGGGTTCCCAATAGCTGGAGGCAAACATACTAATGAAAAAGTGCATCTGCACTGTAAATCCCAGAATATCAATGTATTTGCTAAACACATAAGATGCAAAGTTTCAAAACTCAATAGTCAATACAACTGAACACCTACAGTATATGTCCCTGCTAACTTTGCTATTTCAGCTCAGCATCATACATACGCCTGTCTTCATAGGATCTGAAATATCCTGAATGGGTGGAATCCTCGAGCTCAGTAGAGCATGCAGTGCTCTAAAATGTTTGCTATAAATGGAGAACATTTCATTTAGACTGTGGTCTGTGTATCTGTGCGTATGTGTGTGTGTGTGTGCCCGCACGTGTGCATAGACATACACACACACAAACACACACACACAGACACACACACAAATGTGCGCACGTACGGTATGTGCACACGCACGCACGCACGCGCACACACAATTTGAATAATCATTTTATTTTTTTACATACGTAGGTGTATTAACGTCACTGCTGGGGCCAGTAGAGCTTGGTTTCCGGGGTGACGACCACTACCAGGGCCTCTGAGCCCACGGCAGGAGGGCAGTGGTCTACATTTAGTAACACCAGTCTCCAAGGATAAGCCCAATGCCACAGTTTATGCTTAATTACACTCTGCCACAGAATCAGAGAGTCAGTTGGATCAGGGGAGGGAGGGGAAGTGCATGATTATTTCTCTCTGAAGCATGAGGATGGGCGAAGCAATTTGCTCTTCGGCCCATGAACGCAGATAAAATGAAACGTGCAACACTTTGGGGTAATTCATTCGGTGACCCAGTGATAAATAGGTAGGCCTATTGGATAAGACCAAGGAAGGCTTCACTGTGTACAATACTCAAGAAAATCTCTCAAGACGCTCAGTGCGCTCTGTCTGTGGTGCTTTCTATGGAGATTTCTCAAACTCATACTGTAAGTGGTTTATTGTGTCAACCATTCTCACAATTAGCCAGTGTGCATTAAAATTCAAGCAGAATATTGGTCTTTCTTTGGCTGTGGCATCTCTCATTACAATGAATTGGAGAAGGACTCATTCCAAGTCAATATGAGACATGGCTGAAGGCTCTATATTAGTATTGGCTTGATAATGGCTGTTCATTTATTAACGAATATTGTAATTACAGTCTTCTTTGGAGACTCAACAAAAATATGAAATATTGAAATGAGTGTTCATATTAAAAGTCTATTTGCTTTAATAATGACTTTTATAACTCTAAAGGCACACACTGTTTAGGTGTACTGTGCATGTTAAGTACTTCCTGCCACTATGATTTTTAGCTAAAGCTAACAGCATGAGCTCAGCAAAAAGCAATAACTCTGGCCTTTAACAGGTGTGGTGAGGGCATTTTATATCACTTGCACATTGCATGTGGGAATTCCGCCATAGTGCGCATCACAGTAATTTCCCTGCATTTTAGTGACCATTATTATTGCCTCGAACAATCCATTACTTTTACTATCACACCACATTCAGGCATATTGCTGGTTGTATATTTTATTGATATTGTTAAGTACTAAAATATTTTCAAGGGTAATCGTCACCATCATGTCCGGAGTGGGAGCAAGCTAACAGCTAACAGCTTCAGCTAACAGCAATTGATTGAGTAACCTATGACTTTCAGAATAAAAGCGTATCATCATGTGTGCGCCAGGCATGTTGATCAGGAAGGAGACGACAGAAGAAATGTGTTGAGTACAATAGAGAGTAAAGGCACATACTGTAGTAGTCTAATGGAGGTGGTATGCCTACAGCAAGCATCAGCTTTGTCCACCTCGGTCCTCTTTGAGTGTTTTCTGGGTTATTATATTTTTGAGGCTATGCACAGCATGCTATTACGTAAAGGGTCTCCTATTTCCCTACATAGTCTTTCCTTCCTCACCTTTTTAGAAAAAAAAAACTGTCTAGGTCTAGGTACTAGGTATATGATCAGCTAGTCCTTCACTTTTATCAACATGTTAATTGATAAGGAAACAGAAAAAGTAATTCTTTCGCTGTGTTTGAACAACAATAACACATTTTTTAAAGCTCTTTCAGAATGCTATGAGCAATGCCAGACTGGGTAATAGTCTGTAATCCTTTTCAATGTCCTATACCTCATTCAACGATATTAGAACAAGAATCCAACAGGCCCTGCTGGGATCACAGTAATTCAATATTTTCCCTTCTGAAGACAGGCCAATTTCCCCCACCATTCTCAGCATGACAACAGCCGCTGGATGAATTCCATTTTGCATTACTTTAAAATGATAGTGGTGTCAAGTGATATATTGTGTTAGACGTTACGTGCCATTTGTATAAGATGAGGATTTCGGGTTTGGAGTCAAGTATGTGGTCAGAAAAATAAAAGGTGGAAAATCATAAAGTATTTCAAAACAGAGTGATTTCCACAAGACAGAGATGTGCAGGTTCTCAAATCATCAACATCATCACCCAGAGCAGTTTGCATATCCAGAGTGGGTTACACTTTACTTGACCTGTCGCTGCATAACACATTCATAGCAGCTGTTATACACTTTGCATGAAGGATTCATGACTGTTTCGTAAGACATTCATACCAAACCTTTCATAGACATGGAAAACAAAAGGACAGCAACTTATCAAAATCAGTCATCATTGAGGGTTCAGAACAAAACCTGCAATGCTGCTTTGTTTAGCATTTATTTTGACAAGTTGCTGGCCTTCCGTCCGCTAGGTTCATGAAAGGTTTGGTATGAATGGGTCATGAAAAAAATCAGTAATGCTTCCTACAGACTTTATAACAGCTGCTATGTGTTACACAGGAACACTTCAAGTAAAGTGTTACCCAAGGGTGATTTTTTCACTTCTCATGTTGCACATATGAACTGTTTAATACTTTAATCAAGATACTCTGCACAGACGGCACGATGACAAACATTTAGATTCTAATGTGGATGCAATGCACTTAAATATGGGGCACTGATTGGCCATCTACTTAAAATCAAAAGACACGAAGGAAGATATACACAATTATAAATGTAGGCAAACAAACAGAAAAATAGACTGATAACAGCCTGACAGACACAAACCTACTTGGTAGGCGGTTTGTGTAAAGTAGGCTTTACATTACACAAACAATTCTTTCTTCTAAATCCTTCTGCAATTTTTAAATCTCATATTATGTTTCATTTCCTGTGTCTGTACGTAGGTTTTAACCTTAACTAAAATACAACAGTGTTGGGTCTCCTACAGCTGTCGTCTTACGTTTTTCAGTGTGAAGGACTTGGGTCTAATTTTCTGCAGAAGTCCAGAGTTATGTCCAGAGTTATGTAGGCTGGGAGGTTTATTCACTCTCCCGAGTGTCTCGTTAAAGATTCTGCAACAGCAGCCTACAGTGGAAACAGACAATATAATGCTAGCTAATGAAAGGCAGTTGGCAAAGACTGAGAAACAACTGGCCAACACAGCACAACACTGTCAACTCAAACTTCAACTAAGAATAGAAATAACAAAGACAGTTTTATCTGCTGAAGCCTGTCAGGCCAAAATGGGGCTCAGTCGTCAGGTGATAACACGGGTAAACATGGCCAATGCTTACACAACAGGAAGGGACAGCCATTTACTACTGGCACTCAAACCGACCATTTGTTGACGTTTATCCTGCTGGGCTGACACACCATAATTACATGAATTACTGAGAAATGTGTGATTTTTTTTACACATTGCCTTCAATGGCAAACCATTGCTCAGGAAGATACTACAGCTTACAACACCACATAGCTAGCGTTTGATATATTTGAGCTTCAGCAATGCAAATATGAAGTAATTATGAAATAATATCAAATTAAACAAATATGAATAGCAAAATACATTTTGCATGTTTATATTTATCATTACAACACATCGGTGTCTATCTATACACTCTAAGAAAATTTCCCTGCAAAATAACGGCAGTTACTGGGAATCAGGGCTGGAGTGGGCCCACCGGTTCCCCACCGGGAGAATTTACCCTTGGCGCCCTCTGTAAAAAAAAAAACAAAAAAAAAAACAAGCGAACAACATGGTTTACCTAACCAAAAAAGACAAAAGCCTACGAAATCTGCAGTCCGTACTACATTTGGTAGAGCGTCTATCCGGCGGATAGTAAGAGGGAGACCTTATGTAGGCTGCCAAACATAGCAAAGCCTGAAGAGTTCTAGACATCAGTGGGTAGCCTCCACCTGTGATGAAATGCACAGCCCCGTGGGGTAGGCTACGTGAAAACGCAGGTAATCGCCACCCATTTCAAAATTTCAGGGATTATCAGTGACCCGCACCGTAAGAATTAATTGGTCGCGATGATATACAATAGCACAATGGGATACAGTAGACTATACCACACATGCAAAAAAAATGACGCAAATAGACAGTATAACCGGCCCAACTTCAACAAGCTAGACCTAACACCACTGGAGTCCATTCATCTACGGCTCCACAGAGCATTCACTAGGCCGACGAGATTAGCTTACATCACGCTACCGACTGGTTTTCCATGCAAATGTGCACTCCACTGGCATTTGTGAACAGTTGTATAAGTGAAAGACGGTTTAAGGAAGACAGGTCTGAGTCATGGCAACACGTTTCTGGAGTGGGGAGATGATTTTAGAAGCAGTAGGCTTACCAAAATATGTATAGCAAGGCCGATAAGCTTTACAAAAAGTCCCTCGTGCTAGCATTTCTCTGCACATAAACCCTCACCATGCAGCAATAAGCCAAACACCTAGCTACTTCAACCACAGCTGCACACAACAGACCCGCATAAGTCAATCAAAATTAAACCCAAACGAGGTAGGCCTTAGCCTTAAACAAGCGGTCTGCTTTTACGTCGCGCGACAATGTCTTTGTGCTTGACTTGTCAAGCACGCTACTTTAATCCACAGCTTAGCCTACACCCCAAAGAAGAAAAAAAAAGAAAGAACACGTGGTCACATCCGCAATCTTTTGTGGTGTGTGGTAATTATGTTGTTCTCATTTCATCTGTCAGAGCGTGCTCACCCTAAATGTCCGCACAGATAACGTAGATGTAGGATGAAGAATATTATTTGCGACTATAATGGATGACATAATACTGGTAGAGTCTAACAAATCAAAACAAAACCCAGGCTATCTGCTCGGTTAGGTGCAAGTTCCGCTTCCCGAGTGGTGATGGCTTCATCACTTTGTGAAGGGTCTGTTGTCGTAACCCAAAGGCAATTAACCGAGCGAGCAAGTGAATCGGGACTTGGCGAAAGACTGTAAACAGGAACAGGTCGTGTGGGAAATCAGAAAAGTAAATCCTAAATTTAGTAAATATTTCCATCCGTTGTGTACCCCAAGTCGACATATCAGCAGGTTCATTCTTCAAAGACCGAAAACGTAACTGTGGTTTACTAAGAGCGTGTAAACTTCCGGCTTCCGCGATCATAACGGTGGGATTGAGAAAGGAGCAGTAAAGAAGGGGTGTGCCGGGAACTTTCCTTCTGTTGGACAAACGTCAGTGAGGTACTGCCGGCCTGGTAAACGGTAAAGTCTGGCTAGTCAGCCGCGGGTTGGACAGACATTGTAGTGGAAAGGTCAGGAAGCCAGTGCAAAATAAGTACAAATACTAAATTTCAGGGCCGGCGTGAGACACGCACTTTAGGCCGCATCAATACAGTATCATCACGGCCGCGGGACCTCACCGAGACAAAGTCCCCTATTTCCGCGCCGGCCACACCGCGCCTGCTGGCAATTATTATTTACCTGTAAGTTCAAATTCTACTGTTATTGCACACCAAAAAATCAACTAGCAGCTCATTGCTGTTTAATGGTATCAGCAGTAGATAACCGTTTTTCGCAGCCACAATTGAACTGTTAAATAACAGTACTCTACAGAAAAATAACAAGTTATTTCCAGTTAAAAAGTTTGAATTGTACTGTGTGAGGACGAGGCAATTACTGGGTCCATAGTTGTATTCATGGAATAGGGCCTGGCAACCTTCCCACCCCACCCCATCATTCCTCGCAGTAACTGTGGTACCCGGCCATGTGTCCACCCACCCCGCCCAGTCGTTCACCATGACTGGAGTGCCTTGAGCCATGATACCTATTGGCGCTAGGGCGTATTGTGTAGACAAATGTGCGCTTGCGCGGTGGTGTCCTTCGCGAAAGTGGGGGCATGAATAGAAATTTTTCCATGAGTAGGCGCAGTAGGTCTCTGGTACAACTGATAAGTGGTGCCTGGTGCTGGCTTGTTAGTCCATAAAGCTGTATCTGCGTGAAGGAGCTAATGGAGATAAAGCATGGGTCAGTCTTGTAAAAAGTTACAAGTCTGCACCAAGTAGCACTGCAAACGAACAGGCAGCACTAACAGCATAGCTCTCAAAGCAATGCCTAAGGCTTGTCAGCAGGCACATTATATGCAACAAGTGCCACACAAATGAATCCGCAGACAGCAAGCTTCTCACGAAAGAGGACAGTGTGCAAGCATGGAGCAAAGCTTGTAGTAAGCGCGGTTTGTAGGCACACAAGTACGACTGCAGTGCCATGCAGGCCAGCAAGCCGGCAGGCATAAACGACTGAAGTGTTTGCTCGAGGTGCCAGATTTAGCTATAGGTGCAAGAGTACACATGTAGACCAGAGTCATCAGGCCCTTGGCAGGTGACGCCCGATAATTGATAAAATTGGCATAAACAGCCCTACTCGGCAATTGAGGCCATGGCACTGATTAGCAGATTGGTTTAGATGGGGCTGCTTGGGTGCAGAGTGTTACAAGTTCTTAAACAATGTGGTCAGGCCAGTCACACTATCTCAATCTCTAGCAAAAAGCATAGTGGCTACTCTACACGTCCTGCTGCATCAATGCCACTTTTTAAGTATGTGTATTTTCCTTAGAACATGTTTCTCATCAGGCGTGATCAGTTCAGCATAGGAATCTTCACCAGTCAAAATGACGTCAGTTCTCTCAGGTGGTATTGGAAGTTTGATGTTGAGCACGGACAAGTTGGAGGATGAGTGGGTTGCATATCCTGGTGCTATGCCGGACCTGTTATTCTCTAGACGCAGATGCCACCGAAGTCCGGTGTTCCGGGTTCCCGGATGCCGGTCAGGAGAATAGATGTTTTCCACAAGGGTCCGGTCCGGCAGGATCGTAAGCAGTGGATCCGGTTTCCCGCTCCGGCATGTTTTACCTAAAAATGCAAGGTCCTGGGGCATGTCTATCTAGCCTAGGCTCTTTCAGTCCTTGTCACAACCCCAATCACTGCATTGAGTGAAAAGGTGGAAAAAAAATCCCGTATTGGAAGCGGCTAGTGCAGGCAGTGTGGCAAGATGTCCAATGGAGACCTAAAAAATATAGTTTGCCGCCACCGTAATAAAGAAGGGCCCACTGGTGCTAAGTAGACGATATGGGTTCAACCCTTTTGGTAGGATCCGGTATCCGCTTCTCAGCCGGATCTCCGGGCCTTCGGGCATCGTTATCAGTGGAATACTGTTAATGGCGGGCAGCTGGAGCGCCCGAAATACACTGATGCGGCGACCGCTGTGGTTTTTGCCACAGCGCGCCGAGAGAGCGCTGGCGTCTGGCTGGGGGGGCATTAGCTTACCAAGGAACGAAGTCGGCGGTATCTGCGGCGGGAGGTGGTGGGGGTGGGTGTTCCACGCTCTGGTCCGTCTCTCTGCCTCTGTCTGTGTGTGTGCCGGCGGGGTTCTCGGCTGGGCGATAGGCTGGGGTCAGCGGCCGGCCGGCCCGTTCGCCGGGTTGGGCGCTGGAGCGCGTCTCTGAAAAGGCACTGCTGTGCTCGCTATCTGCGACTGGTGTGCAGGGGCTGTGTGTGCTGCGGTAGGTGTTGTGGATGGCGCGGCGGCTGCGCGCGCGCGCTGTAGTCGCTGTCCCAGGCGTGTCTGGTGCGGGGGTGCGCACGCTGGCGCGTGAGCCCCCGCGGCTGGAGGTGCAGGGAGGCAGCAAGCGCGCTCTGTGCAGCATATGCTCGCCAATCTCAATGGGAAAGGGAAACAAGGGAGAGGGGCGGGGGGGGGATGGGATGTGGGGTCGAAAAACAGATCGATACACTGCGAAGGTCGGGGGCAGAAGGGCCGGAAAAGAAAACAGCGAGGTGGGGACAGTGAGGAGCCGACGAGTACGGTAGCGGGGGGAGACTAGCGAGAAGCGATCCAGCACCACCGGCTAGGTTAGACTAACAGTGTGCGGCTGGGGCGGGGTGACTAGTTGGGAGGCAGAGAGTACACATGTACTCGAGAAGTGGGACTCTATTCAGCTGGTGCATACTGAAGTCTCACAGCTAAATACACATTTTTAAAATCATGTTAAATGCTGTGCATGTGCCTGCATGTATTCAAACTAACCGATGAAAGTCACTTGTAATCGCATTTGTCACACATTACATTTCGTGACAAAAGGTGCGTAGTTTACAGCACTAGCCAGCGGTCCTGATTGCACAGAGTGAGGATTTAAGTGACTGCGAAGTGCATTTACTCTAAATGGATGTGACTGGCTCACAATGAAGGAAATGTACCTTTCGGTAAAGCCGCAGGGGTCTTAAAAGTGAGTTCCAGGCAACTCTACATGTTGGACACTGTGAATAAATTAATGGCCTGAGCATGAGTGAGTGATGAAAGTGATGACAGCCTTTCTGACTGGACAGGTGCTGGCTTACAGATGATGAACTTGCTCTACTAACAAGGGCAAAAAAACAGGCACACACTGTGGTCATTTTTCTTACTGAGAGACGAGCATTCGTTCTTGGGCACAACTGCTGCTGCATGGCAGATGGAGCTCTCTCTCATGAGCATAAAAGCTTGAGCTGGAGCCATGTTGTGAGTAAATGAATGTTACACTCCAGGTCCTTTGATGTGCTACACAATAGACTGAGTAGCCTACAAACAGCAGTGCATTTGGGGAGGAGGTACAGTAGACTGAATACAGTGGTCCCTTTAGTGAGAATACCAGCACAGAAGAAGCAGAACGTGGCGGTGTGTCTACTGCATGTTAAACCCACTGGCAGGCAAAAAACCTCATAACATGTAAACACCTAGTGTAAGCACTGGGGTGTTTATATTGCTTCTAGTCTGGAGAGGCTCATGTTTGGAAAGCAACTTTTCACCATTATCAGAATAGTGTAAGACCACAGACAACTGAGAACATGTATTAACAACAAGTTGTTATAAAACTAAAAAAAGGGATTTGGACTGCACCTTTAACAAATGCCATGAAATCTCATCAAGCCATGCTCTCTCTTTTCAACAAACAAATCCGGAAATAAAGAGCAATGCAGGGATTGTCTCATAAATGCACACGTCCAGGGATTAAAGCTTCCTTACATAATAACCAGGATATCATAAAATGTCAATACTAAAAATATAACACTTCTAGGTAACACTTTATAATAATGTCTACTTGTAAAGCATTAATAACACTTAGTAAATAATTAACTAATGATGAACAAAACATTAAGAAATGTTTGTAAATGACTAGGAATGTTAAGTTAATATTTTTTTAAAAATGGCTTGTATAAAATACTTTTATAAGCTATGTAAAATCTTGAATATATTATGTGTAGATATTTTACAAAGCATTAATAAAACTTTTTTAATAATAAAAACATTTGTTAATGTTTTGTTCATCATTAGTTAATTATTTACTACGTTTTTACTAAGCAGACATTACCCACTTCTTTAATCTTTGTAACACTTTCATCTTGGAGAAACTAATCCTTTCGAAGTACATTGCATTGCCAGACCGGCTGCCGCCCTGACTTGCTTTGATGCAACAAATGCCTTTGCAGTTCATTTACATACTGTGCTGTAGTTCTTCAAGATGTGCATTGTGTCTCTTACACAACGAGCATCGTTTAGCCAAGATGAGCCAGCGCTGATTAAATGTGATGCTTGCAGTTGCACCCTCTTCCTGCCCAGAAGAAAGAGCATTCTGTGACATGAATAATGTGCTAAATGACTCGTGCACAATGTCAAAAGAACACGGAGGGAGACGATAAGGAAGACTCCATGCAGCACAATGACATACAGTATCGTTAAATCTACTACTACGGTACCACTGGCTATGTGTAGTGGACATGGCAGCCTTGGTCTGTGTAGTGCTGCTGAGGCGATCTGGAAATTCAACAGGCCTGTCTCTGCATTATCTACCGACACACAGCAACTCGGGAGCAGCACTGATTTGATAACTGAGTTCAACAAGGTCCTGGCTAACCATGCTAAACACTGCCAAGAGACAGCCTCTTCAGAACACAACAAACTCCAGCAGTGTGTGTGTGTGTGTGTGTGTGTGTGTGTGTGTGTGTGTGTGTGTGTGCTACACGAATCTACCTTTGTGAGGCCACTGCTATCAGCTCCATGTGGGGCCCAAATCCTGGGCGCCACATGTTTTGACCTCTTTTGCTGGGGTAGTTTTGTTGTTACTGCTGAAAAATAAAAGTGTAAAAACTTTTCCTCCCTGACAGGTTAGGGATTGTTTTGGTTTGGGCAAAATGTTGCATTCTTCAGCTATTGTTACACTGTAACAAATAGCTGTTTATTTACGGCAATTCTGCAACAGCATTCTACTGTTTTTCGAAAAAACAGACAACTATTGTGAAAATATTACTTTGAGTCACATATTGAGCATAAACAGTAAGTACTGCACAATAGCAGTATTCGCCGTTGTGGAAAAAACTAGAGATGCACCGGATCCTGATTTTTAGGATCCTGCCGGATACCAGATCCACTGAATAAGATCCTGCCGGATCCGGAACCGGATACCGGATCCTACAAAAGGGTTGAAACATATAGTCTACTCGCACACGTGGGCCCTTTTTATTACGTTGGCGCAAACTAATTTTTAGACTCATTGGCTTATTGCCACACTGCCTGCAATAGCCGCTTCCAAAGGGATTTCACTCCATGCAGTGATTGGGGATGTGAAAGACTGAAAAGCCTAGGCTAGACATGCACCAGACCCTGATTTTTAGGTAACATGCTGGATAACCGGATCCACTGCTTAAGATCCTGCCGGACCCGGACCCTGTGAAAAAACTCTATTATCCTGACGGATCCGGAACCGGAACCGGATCCGGTGCATCTCTAGAAAATAACAAGTTATTTTAGGCAGCACCATTGAAACCCATTCATCCTCCACTTGTCCGTGATCACCATCAAACTTCAATACCACCTGAAGAACTGAAGTCATTCTGACTGGTTAAAGATTATCTGATACTATCAAGCATGATGAAACAATTTCTAAGGAAATGCAGCAAAGTGTGTGTAGCACATGCATTTTGATAGTGATGAAAGTGTGAATGGCTGAAACATTTTAAGAACTTGTAACACTCTTGCAACAAGCAGCCCCATCTAAACCAATCTGCTAATCCAGTGCCTGGCCTCACCTGAGTAGGGCTGTTATGCCATTATTCAATTACGGGCGTCACCTGCCAAGGGCCTGATGACTCTGGTCACATGGTACTCTTGCACCTGTATATAAATCTGGACTATCAACACTTCAGTTGCTTGCCTGCCTGCTGGCTGGCCTGCATGGCACAGCATAGCACTTGTTTGCCTACAAGCTTGCTTACATGCTTGCACACTTTCCTCTTTGTGAAAGCTTGCTGTATGTGGCATCATTTGTGGCATTGTTGCATATAATGTGCCTGCTGCAAATTAGGCATTGCTTTGAGAGCTAGCTTGTAGTGCTGCTTGTTTGCTGTGCTACTTGGTGCAAATTAATTTTTTAAAGACTGACCAATGCTATATTCATCATTGGCTCATCAAGAGATACAGTAAAAAAGCCCACCTTGCACACTATCATTGTAACATAGCACTGCGTACTCTGAAATTTTATTCATGCCCACACTTTCAAAGGACCACCGCAAACCATTTTCTCAATACAGCATTGCGCCATAGTATCATGCTCAAGGCACTCCAGTCATGGTGAATGATGGGAGGGTGGGGTGGTAACATGGCCAGGGTACCACAGTTATGGAGAATGATGGGTGGGGTGGGAAGTTGCCATGGCCATATTCATGAATACAACTATGACCCAGTATTTGCCTGTCATCACACAGTACAATTCAACTTTTTAACTGAAATGTACTGTTATTTTTCTGTAGAGTACTGTTATTAATTCATTTCAATTGCTGCTGAAAAAATGTTATATACTGTGATACATTAAACAGCAATGAGCTGTATTTGATTTTAGGTGTGAAATAACAGTAGAATTACAGGTAAATATAATTGCCAGTAACTGCCGTTATTTTGCAGGGAAATTTTCTTAGAGTGTAGGGTTAATATGAATGGAAGGCCCCACAAAGATAGAAAGGGCCCCACAAAGGGCTGTGTGTGTGTGTGTGTGTGTGTGTGTGTGTGTGTGTGTGTGTGTGTGTGTGTGTGTGTGTGTGTGTGTGTGTGTGTGTGTGTGTGTGTGTGTGTGTGTGTGTGTGTGTGTGCTTGCGCATGCATGTGTTCATGTGTTCATGTGTGTGCACATTTAATGTATCCTTGCAACTGCTGGTTTCTCATCCCCCTCTCAGAGCAATCAGGATAATTAAAGCTCTCCTTGAATCCACGGGTGGCAGTGGAGCAGGCTGCTGATTACCGTCCCCATGGAAATGTGTTGGTACACGCTGACTCAGCACAGATGTGGTCACTGGCAGGTAGACAGGGGACCTTTGCTCACCACAGACCCACCTCCGCCCCCATCACCCCACTCACCTCCACCACGCTAGCGAGTGGAGAAAGTCGATGTTTCTTTGGACAACACATGTAATTCCTCAATACTGCTGGCAGCAGAATGCCTCAGTACCTGTGCAGACTGGATTTGCTGCTGTGCATGGAGTGCTGTGTCACCACTATCATGTTCATTATTGTAGACTGGAAGTGCTCCTGTGCCAGCCAATTGTTTTGTTCGCTTGCATAGATGCCGATGGTGAACAGTGGTGTGTGCAATTCAAATTGAGCCTCGCCGCCTAAAATCTTTGCTAAAGGTCAGAACATGACTTATGGCACACATGGTAATGGCTTGGGCTTTTCCGGAGCAGTTCACTTAAGGGACATGGAGCTGAGCCTTGTTGAGTTCTGTGATTGGTTGGCCTGTCTTTGTGCTATTGGTGTGGCTCATGCCTGAAGGAGAGGCTCGGCTGAAAAATAGAGACGTTTCTAGAAACTTCTATTTGGCTTATAGGAAAAGGGGGAGCTATCCTTATTGCTGTCCTGCACCTTACCTCTCCTCCATCCATTGTTCCTGGAGGTTTGGCATTTAAAGTGCTTGCGGTGTAATTATCCAACCAGTAATTCATAAAAAAAAATGATACCTTATTTTTCAAAAGACTACGATCATCCCCTAAACGAAAGCCACCGTCGTCTTTTGAGCAGCAAGCAATGTGTAATTCTCGACGGGGCTTTTTTGTGAAGAACATAAAGGCACGGAGCACAGAGAGCACAGAGAGCAGATAATGTTCTCGTCTCGGCGGTGCAGGACTGATCCTCGGCCCCCTGCTGCTCTGAGAAGGAGGAAGTGGAGGAGGTCTTCAGTGAGGGATCGCGGCTCACACACGGCTCACACGCGGCTCACACGCGGCTCACACACGGCTCACACGCGGCTCACACGCGGCTCTGGGCCGGGTCGACACGACGGACGGAAGGACTCCCCGCCGGGAAGGCAGGAACGCCACTCATCATCAGCTTCATTAGGCCTGTCATCACACATCTCAGCCGCCTCGTCGCCCCAATCAGCAAGATGGAGCCGTGACACCCAGAGTAATGGGTCCCCCCCACCCCCACATACACACACACACATAGGCCTACACACACACGCATTTACACTCATACCTCCCCCAACTCCGTACCACCCCCTGCCAAGGCCAGCCCCCTCCCCCACACACACACACACCTAACCGCATGCCG
>NC_085872.1:18807820-18872820 GCF_034702125.1 Engraulis encrasicolus | reverse complement strand
GGGAGAGAAAGAGAGCTTTGCTCAGGTCTTGGAAGCAATCCCAAACAAATGTGATGCAGAGTAGTTCATCACCTTCTCGGAAGACGAACATATATGGGTTCTACATTTTTGTTTCCCCCTGACTGCGCACAACTCACGTGGGGCTGCCAGTGTCTTGCCCCTCCTCACAACATCGTGTTTACAAACACTGTGAACCCATGTATAATGGTTAAGAAAGGCTGAAGAAGTTTGCTGGCACAGGGGCATGTGTTTGTTTGGCAAGGCCGGGAGGAAGGATGTGATGGAGCTCAAAAAGAGACGCGTTGGTAAGAGAAACGATAAAGAGAAAACTACAAAAGAGAGTCTACAGACAGACAGGGAGAGGGAGAGAGATTAGTAGTGGAGGTAAAAAGGATTGTGAAAGAAAACCAAGGAAAGTAAAGCAATCCCATAATATTACATTCCCCATAGATTTCTACAAAGCAGCTGCGGCCTAACACAATAATTCAGTGAAAAATGCAAAATGACACATTTATGAGCACATTGTTTTGGATGGATGACGGTCGTGAAGGTAATATTGCAACAGCAGTAACAGTCTCATATACAACGCTCCCATGGCAGTAGTGGCTGGCCAGAGCTGAGTAATGCACCTATGCAGCAATAACATTGTGATACGAATCAAACCATCACATCACACGTGGCTGTGAACCATGAGCTCCAAACAACAACCTGAGCAGCCAGGCACCAGCACAAATACATTGCAATGCACACATCTGATCAAACAATGGCACTGTGTACACAACACGCTTTAAGGAATTGCTTTTAGGTTTGTTCTGTCTTTTATTCATCTTTTCACAGCTAGAGCCCCCACAAACCCATATAAACCCTAGTAGTACCACAACACACAAAACACAAATAGCTTCTCTGTTTCTCTTGTCTGTCTGTCTCTCTCTCTCTCTCTCTCTCTCTCTCTCTCTCTCTCTCTCTCTCTCTCTCTCTCTCTCTCTCTCTCTCTCTCTCTCTCTCTCTCTCTCTCTCTCTCTCTCTCACGCCCACACACATACACAGACACACAAACACATGCATGCACACACAAGTCCCTTGAAGCGTGAGACCTGCCTATAAACCCAATCAAGGAGAGACAGCTGGCCTGCAGCTCCCAATTACCAGAGTGAGAGTGGGGGCTTCTGAATACTCAAGGAAGCATCAGAGCACTGGGACAGTGCCTAGAAAATGACAGGCTAAGTTAAGCCAGGCGTGGAGGTTGACCCATATTAGGTTTGCTCACCGGGCCCTACCGTGGCCTAACGGTGGTGCACTCGTCTACTATGCGGCTGACCCGATTCTCAACCCGGGTCCTTTGCGGGCTCTACCCCATCTCTCTCTCCCCACTCTCTTCCTGGCACCACCTTCACTGTCCTATCGTAAATAAAGTTAAAAAAAGACAAAAAAATAAAAGTTAAGCCAGGCGGGGAGGTTGGCCCATAAGGTTTGCTCACTAGGCCCTGCTGAGGCCAACAGGTAGGGCACTCACCTGCCATGTGGCTGACCCGGGTTAGATTTCTGGCCCGGGTCCTTTGCTGACCCCTCCCCGTCTCTCAGGACCCATCTGCTGGCCCAGCATCTGGCCCGAGCTGGACACCATGCTGCACACGTCACACTGCAGCTTCAGCGGCTGGGGAGGAGGGAGAGAGGAGGGAGACAGGTGGAGAGGAGGGAGGAAGGAGACAGGGGAAGAAAGGGGTTTGGTACCGTTAGGTTAGTGTATTGTGCTATTACAGCAGCTGCAGTTGAACATCTGATGAAGGCAATCAAATCATTAGCATGGAGGTCTGGACTGGGGATCATAAGATGATAAGTAAGTCAGTAAGTGCATGGTAATGCATTCACTAAAACACAGAATGGGTGGATGCCCTGATGAAGGCCAATATGGCCGGAACGCGTAGGGCCCATGTGTATTTAAACCTAATTGTCATGTTGTATTAAAAGGCATTTTATATTTTTTTCCCAAATCTCTGAGTACCTCTGCTCTTTCCTTTTTTTTTTTGGACTTACACTTCACCCGGTACAGATGAGCACCTGAGTAATATTGTTTGCATAACCTCCTGAGCGCTCTAAGCCCTTTTGTGTCTACAGAATGGGTGGAGTTGCAAGAGCCAAACCATCATTGGTCTTTTACATTACATCTTGCACATTAGGAGTTTGGAAATACACCATTTTGATCGTCCTGTGTAATGACTGTGAATTTTGTTCTGGTTAGTGTGTAGGTAATGGAATAGTCTTTTAAAAATCTCAGAGACACTAACAGACCCACACACACGCCACTAAGGTATAAATCTTATAGCATTTTAGTCAGCTCTCCTCTCAAGAATATTCCTCATCCGTCCAACGACAGAAGCAGACAACCATATGATTAGAATTTAGCACACTGCCGTTCAGTAAAAGCACAAGAATCTGGCTCACTGAGAGGTCTTTTATTTCATCTGAATTCAAAGCTCTACACGATGGTAGAGAGGGAAGAATTGACACCCAGTTAGCCTTCAGTGATGCTTCTTATGGCACAGGACTGTCAGATTCATGGGGTTTCACAAATGTGGAAGATTCAAAGACTGATGAAATTCATCAAATCGTGATGTTGCCGTGGTAATCATCACCTGCAAGGACAGCTACATATTGAGAAATGCCTGAAGTAATATGACCATGACAGTCTCTTTTCAATTTTTTCCCCTTTGATTTATCAGTGGGTGCACACTGACAACTCTCAAGGACCTTGCAGCGGTACATGCTGAAAAGGGGAACTAACATTCTGACAGCATGTTCTAAGGATACCGTAACCTGAAATATTTACCTCAAGGGACGAGGCTCTGACTTCCGCTAGACTTCTGGGAGTTTCAGTGTGTGTTACGGAAGGAAAAAAAAAATGGTCACAATCAGGAAGCTTGCGAGAAAGGCACGCTGTATTATGCATAGCCCTAAATTACTGATAAATGGAAATATACTTAATGGATGACAGAAACAGTTTGCTACTTTTTCAAGGCACAAATGCATTAACATCCCATGGTAAATGGCGGAGGGTAAACAAAACAAAGGGCAGCAATGCACAGAAAAATGCTGAAAAGGGGAACTAACATTCTGACAGCATGTTCTAAGGATACCGTAACCTGAAATATTTACCTCAAGGGACGAGGCTCTGACTTCCGCTAGACTTCTGGGAGTTTCAGTGTGTGTTACGGAAAAAAATAAATATTTGTCACAATCAGGAAGCTTGCGAGAAAGGCACGCTGTATTATGCATAGCCCTAAATTACTGTTAAATGGAAATATACTTGGATGACAGAAACAGTTTGCTACTTTTTCAAGGCATGAATGCAATAACATCCCATGGGAAATGGAAAGGGTAACCAAAGGGCAGCAAAAAATGCACAGAAACTAAATAGCTATAATCACTGTCAAAAGATTACATTCATCAGATGGTGTTCTCTGCATTTAGCCAGCTAATGTACCAGGGGACACTAGATTGCAATCACATCACATGAACAAATTACCGATTGTTTGCCCTGCTTGGTTAATCTGCAGAATTGAACAACAAATTAGCATGGCTCTGGGGCTGACAGAGTGGGTGCTGATCGACCCGGGCTTGTTCCTCAATTAGGAGGCCACGCGTGCCGTGCTCCGCTCGCTGGTGCCGGTACCCGTTAAAGGCGCCATGTGTCATCTCCCTTGTGATCAGGCGTGGTGGTGAGACACTGGCAGGCTGACATGGCTTAGCTCTCAAGACCTGCCATGCTTTAACAAGTGCACTGAGGCGGGGGACAAGATGAGAGTCAGGTCTAACTCTGACGAGGCACCGGGCTACATGGCGTGGTGGCAGGCCACACCTCCTGTTGACAGGGCTTTGCCCTCTTTCACTTGCAATCACAAAGTTTATGAATGTGACACAACAGCTCTCCTCAAGTCATACAGCATGGCAAATAGGCTTTCATTTAGAGTGACTCAGAGTTAAATACAAAGTCAGCAATATCTTTTTTCCATGCCAGCTATATGAAATACGGGTAAGTAAGCAGGTAGATAGATAGATAGATAGATAGATAGATAGATAGATAGATAGATAGATAGATAGATAGATAGATAGATAGATAGATAGATATTGTAGATAACGTTTGTATATAGCTAGGCAGACAGACAGATAAATAGAGACCGAGTCAAAGGAAGAAGAGCTTCAGCTGAAAGAAAAAAAAACAGCATGTAGCCTGATGATGTTTTGTAGAGGAGAGATACATCCCTATAGCCTAGAGAGGTTTCAGAAAGGCCCCTCCATTAGCACCCACTCTCACCCTGTCTGTCACACAACTCCATTTTTCACAGCTCCCTGAGCACATTGATCGGTCCGGCTCAGCAGGGGGATGCACTGCTGGAGCTCCGGAGAGGGGAGAAGGTGCGGAGAGAGGAAGGAGAGAGGGAGAAGAGAGGGAGGAGAGAGGGATTGAGGAAGACGGCGGATATGTGATGTGGAGAGAGCGAGGAAGGGAGAGGGAGAGGAAGAGCGAGAGCGAAAGCGAAAGTGAGAGAGGAAGAGGGAGGGTTGGCGCATGAGTGGGTGAGGAAGGAAAGGATGAGGTTAGGAGAGAACCATAAGGAGATGAGTAGAGAAGAGGAGTGTTGTGTGGCGGAGGAGAGAGATGAGAGGACAAGGAGGACGAGGGAGGAAAGTACGAGAGGGTGAGAGGCAAAGAGTAGAGACGGAGGGGAACGAGATTAGCATGCGCTGCTAACTGTGCGTGAAAGCCTGGTGAACCGCTGCCTTCTGAGTGTAACGGAGGCTAACTAGCACAGAGTTGGCGTGGAACGTTGGTAAAACCTCCCTCCGATAGCCTCATACAGTCTCGTGCCGTTGGGCCGAGAGACTAGTCTCTTGGCCCAGCGGTATCGTACTGTGTCTCCCATTGCCGAACCGTTGTAGTTGACGAGGTTGCACGTTCGCGCCCCGAGGGGGACGAACAGGTGCAAGATGACCTCCGTCACAGTGGTGCCGTGACCCGGATGGGAGTGAGGTTTAAGGGGGAGAGTGTAACGGAGGCTAACTAGCACAGAGTTGGCGTGGAACGTTGGTAAACCTCCCTCCGATAGCTTCATACAGTCTCGTGCCGTTGGGCCGAGAGACTAGTCTCTTGGCCCAGCGGTATCGTACTGTGTCTCCCATTGCCGAACCGTTGCAGTTGACGAGGTCGCACGTTCGATCCCCGAGGGGGGTGAACAGGTGCAAGATAACCTCCGTCACAGTGGTGCCGTATGACCCGGGATGGGAGTGAGGTTTAAGGGGGAGAGTGTAACGGAGGCTAACTAGCACAGAGTTGGCGTGGAACGTTGGTAAAACCTCCCTCCGATAGCCTCATACAGTCTCGTGCCGTTGGGCCGAGAGACTAGTCTCTTGGCCCAGCGGTATCGTACTGTGTCTCCCATTGCCGAACCGTTGTAGTTGACGAGGTCGCACGTTCGATCCCCGAGGGGGGTGAACAGGTGCAAGATGACCTCCGTCACATCTGAGGGCAACAATCACCGCCACTCCAGGCATCGCAGCTGTTACAAGCACTCCTCCCGTGACGTGAAGGACAGACAGCGCGTGTGTGCACAGCTGTCAGGTGAGAATACACACGCGTGCCTCGGCCGACAAATTGAAGGCGGCTCCCCGTCTTTCAAAAGCATCACAGAGGAGAGTGAATGCAGCACACTGTGCACTGTCGTGCCTGCAGAAGCCACTCTGATCAATGCCCTCTAATAAGCACAAACCAAATGCAAAACTCCACTTAGGAGTTAAAACATGTGAAGCATTCCTTGTGGGAGCTAACAAGTCCAGTGGTTGTTGAAGCATCACCCATAAATATAGGGATGAATTTATTTTTTGTGTGTATTTTCCCAGTACAAGTCAAGGCTGACAAACCAAGCCAATCAATACGACCCGGTCTTTACTTATGAATTATGATACACATACACCACGTCTTAGCGGTAGTGGGAGGCTCACCCGACCTTACTAGGTTGGTCTATAGCAGGCAACTCATACATCTCAGATCATACCATGGTATAAATCAGGGATGTCAAACTCATTTGGCCCCCGGAGCCATTTTATTCGGCCCGCAAGATCATTTCAAATGTGTATTATTGGCCCACATACACCATTAATGTACAGTATAGCGTAACACAACTTGAACATGAAATTTGTTGTATCACAGGATGTGCAGACATTTGAACAGACAAATATGATGGGAAAGAGTGTATGTGGAATTTAACTATGAGTATGAAGTGCATGCATGCACAATTTCAGTCCATTTTTAGATGATCCGGGTCCGGCAGGATCTTAAGCAGTGGATCCGGTATCCAGCATGTTACCTAAAAATCAGGGTCTGGTGCATCTCTAGCCTAGGCTTTCACAACCCCAATCACTGCATGGAGTGAAAGCCCTTTGGAAGCGGCTGTTGCAGGCAGTGTGGCAATAAGCCAATGAGTCAAAAAAATTGTTTGACACAACGTAATAAAAAGGGCTCATGTGTGCGAGTAGACTATATGTTTTAACCCTTTTCTAGGATCCGGTATCCGGTTCCGGATCTGGCAGGATCTTAAGCAGTGGATCCGGTATCCGGCAGGATCCTAAAAATCAGGATCCGGTGCATCTCTAATAAATATTCTGATTAATACTGTAGATGCCTGTTGTAATGCACTGATAAACTTTTCAGTATCTTATTTGCTCAGGCTGAAATGCTGTGTAGCCATTGGCTTTGGGTCATCGCAGAGACACCAAATCCCTCTCAGGTGTGATTATTAATCATTTGGTAACTGTAGACGCTACTGGCATCAGATAAGCATGACTGGAGCAGGGCTCTTTGTACAGCAGGAGGCGAGACAAACAGGTGTGCTCTTATAGTGAAAGCAAAAGCCCATTGGAAAACTGCAACTCCAACTGTCATTGTGACACAGCACTCCACAGCACACAAGTGAACACTGCACACAACAAAATTGCATTTATGCCTCACCTGTGCAAGGGAGCAGCCCTCAGTGGCGCCCTTAGGGAGCAGTGCGGTGGGACGGTACCATGCTCAGGGTACCTCAGTCATGGAGGAGAATGGGGGAGAGTACTGGTTAATTACTCCCCCCACCAACCTGGCGGGTTGGGAGTCGAACCGGCAACCTTTGGGCTACAAGTCTGACGCCCTAACCGCTTACCCATGACTGCCCCTTATGAAGCTGATCTTACACATGTAGAGAGAAAAAATGCAATGATCTTAAATGCCTGGCTAAGCATTGTGCACTGTAATACAGGTGACTCCAGATCTATTCTATACTATATGTAGACTGCCCTCAGGTGGCCTGACTGACAAACTGTAGGCTTCCCAAGGCCCCTTTGCAATATTTGTTACAGCTAAAACAGCCAATGACAAAGCTTTGTGAAAGAGAGAACACAGATCATGTAAACCGAGCATGGCAGGCCTTTGAGTATAAAAGATTCACAGTTTCGCGTCTAAGTGCCATGAAAGATTCAAATTTTAGCTCAACAGCCTATCAGATAATAAGGTAGTTTTCTTCATGCTCCTAAGGCCACGGGATGACCACTGTCTCAGATGGAGCTGATTACTTTACTTGCCTTTCTCAAGTGACACTGTGAGATATAAAAACTGTACACTCACAGAACTAAAGAGATATTGGGCCTAGAGGAGTAATTGGCTGGAACTGGCAGTATGTCCACTGCTGTCCCACTAGCGTTTGGACAAGAATCAAGGATTTCATCTTTAAATGAGGCCAAAAAAATATTATATTTTCGATGGATCTGCTTTCACATAGATGTCTTGTTTTCTGAGCTCCCTTTGCGCCACTCAACTCGTGCACTCCTGCTGAACATACGCCTGTCTGCCACGATCAGGGCCGCTGTCAGCTTTGGCTGGGCCCAGGACAAAGTCATTTGAAAGGGCCCCCCACCCAATACATTCAATGTAGTGACAACCCAATTATGGGCCCCCCATGCCCTTGGGCCCGGGACAACTGACCCCTTTGTCCTCCCCTTGCCGGCTTCCCTGGCCACGATGTTCAGCTGAAAAGGGTCTAGGCAGAGCGCCACGCCTGAAACCTTTTCATCATCATCTCTCCTCCTCCGTTACGGTTTCAGTGTGGCCTGCTGCGACTTCAAAGTCTCCCGTTGTCACACTGTCCGTACTCTGAACAGTGGTGAAACAATTGCACATAGGGCGCCCATTGTCAACATACATATCAAAGTCTCCCTTGCCGCACAGTGGCGAAACAATTGCACATAGGGCCCCAGGGCAAGACATTTAAAGGGCCCTCCATACGGCCTGCCCTGGTCACCATAGGGCCCCCATTATCAACACAGGAGGGCCCTGGGCCCAGGGGCAAATGCCCTGCTTGCCCTCCCTATATCTCTGCTCCTGACTCTGATACATGCCTTTTTTAACGGCTAGAGACACTGAGGAGCAGTTTGAGTTGGCTCTCTATGCTATGCAGCCCTCACCACCACAATCATTAATTTATGCCTTGATGGGTTATGCTTAACCTTGAGATTCATCAGAAATCCTAAAGTATAATTCATTAAAAGGGGAATGATTACTGCAATATGAGCTGAGCTTTGGACCAAGACCTCAGAGTACAGATTGCAGAGTGATTCATGGGTAGCAGGGCCGCTGACAGCTTTTGCTGAGCCCAGGACAAAGTCATCTGAAAGGCCACCCCGCCCCCCCCTCCCCCCAACCAATAAATACAACGTGATGGGGACCCAATTCTGGGCCCCCCCTCTCCCTGGGCCCGGGACAACATACCCATTTGTCCCCCTCTGTCGGTGGGCCTGATGAGTAGCATTGCAGACTGAGAGAGGGAGAGAGAGAGAGAGGGAGAGAGAGAGAGAGGGAGAGAGAGAAAGAGCGAGCACCAGACGCAAAACAACTGTCAGAGGCCTTTTCCTCCACATGCAAGGCTTTGATAATGTAATAGCAATGATGTGCCATGCCGTATTACTGTGTGCTGCCGCGAATTCTTAAGAGACTCATCATAAGCCGAATGTAATGGACTTGGAGGAGTGGGGGAGGCTGTAACTTGATTTATTTTCCCATTGTCGTAAATCTGATAGGGAGGCTATGGAAAAGGCCCTGTGCTTTAAAAAGAAAATAAAAATGGGCAGGGGGGAGCATATTTCTGCATAAATAAATAGCACTGTAGAACTGTAATTCAGTATTGAAAAAACCTGGATCCAACTAAAAACGAGTCAGTGCACTTTACTACAAAAAGCATGCTCTCACATGAATGGGAAAAAAATCCCATGTCAGCTGTCAATGGGTATCATTCATTCTGAGAAGTCCTTCACAAATGGTGGAATTTTTTTGATAGATTCTGTTCCAGAGATGGTGAGGTTTCACCCACCAGGTTGCAGAGCCAGCCAGCCACAGTGGCTACGTGATGTGTGTGGGATATCGGTTTCCTGGAATACCAAGGGTGCATTATTCAGAGGAGCCACACAGGAACATGTAACCCTGAGCACTATCTGATTAATGAAACATGCAAGCCCTGTTGGCCCCACACACTGATACCATCCTGACACCATAGCCTGACACTTGGTACACTGTGCACAGCAGGGAAGCCGACAGGGGGGGCGGGTTACAAAGGGGTCAGTTGTCCCAGGGCCAGGGAGAAGGAGGGCCCAGAATTGGGTTATCATTACATTGAATGTATAGGGTAGGGGGGCCTCTCAGATGACTTTGTCCCGGGCCCAGCCAAAGCTGTCAGCGGACCTGGTGCACAGTTCTCCGCCTCGTACGGGGCCAAATAAATGTACAAACCCCAACTCCGATGAAGTTGGGACGTTTGGTAAACAGTGAATAAAATCAAAATGCTATCATTTTCAAAACATTCAATCTATTCATTAGATGGAGAATAGTGAAAAGACAACATATTAAGTGTTAAAACCGAGAAAAAATATTGTTTTGGGGGACATATGTACTCATTTCTAATTTGATAAATCCAACACGTCTCAAAAGAGTTGGGACGAAGATCAGTGAAATTTAGTAAACATCCAAATAACATAAAACAACAAAGAAGAACATTTCAAAATGAATAAGACTGACGGACAATATAGGTGTCCAGGTATAAGATCATCACAGAGAGGCTGAGTCACTCAGAATTAAAGATGCAAAGGGAATAATTACCATAGTTATTACATACATTTTTGAATTCCCTTTGATTTACCACGATTGAGTGTATATAAGACATATTTTTGTTAATAAAATCATTGTATAGGTTCATGACATCATGAAATATATATCGGCTGTAGTCTCACTCTAATTCCTGGAGTGCTAGAGCTATTGAAAATTGACCATATTAAGAATGCTTAATGCGTGCAAATGATACAGGGGTGTAACATTCTCCTAAGCACCTGAGCTCACTTGAAATAGACCCAGAAGACATGGGAAACTGTCCTTTGCTTACAGAAGTCAGCAGAAGTTGTAGAAGTCCATTCTTTTTGACAATAATAGAACATGGCACATCCTGTGCTACAGTGAAAATGGACCATCCAACTTGTGTTAGTGCTAGCTTCAAAAGTCAGCCTCCATGATGGCATGCGGGTGCAGTAGTGCATTGGTTAAGATGTTCTCACTCATCTGTAGAGTTAAATACAGTGCTGAATGGTATAAATGGTTTTTAAACAGCATGAAAAGCCACTCATGCATTATATTTTGAAGGGAGATCTTCGATTACTGCCACATAGTAAGGTCAAATTGCATTCTCTACTATGTTTTAACAGTTTGTCTCCATCATAAGGACCAGCAGGTGATAAAATGGTGGGTTTTTGGTCAAGACCTGTCACACTGTAAGCACTACAGAAAGGAAAACATTGCAAAACATGACAAGGAATACACCCACCATTTAAGCTGGTGAAATCATGTCCAAGATAGGAATTAACACTGTTTTTTATATAAAATCATCTCATCGGTTAATGTATTTAACTGTTAAGTGTTGTCTTTTGTTTTGTTTTTAGTCTTCTTCGACATTTGCTGCCATTTATTGTCCCCGTCCCAACTCTTTTGAGACGTGTTGGATTTATCAAATTAGAAATGAGTACATATGTCCCCCAAAACAATATTTTTTCTCGGTTTTAACACTTAATATGTTGTCTTTTCACTATTCTCCATCTAATGAATAGATTGAATGTTTTGAAAATGATAGCATTTTGATTTTATTCACTGTTTACCAAACGTCCCAACTTCATCGGAGTTGGGGTTTGTATGATACGTGTCCGGTAAGCTCCCAAATGAAAGTTGGCAGCTTGCACAGCAAGCAACCCTGTCAGAGAGAGAGGGTCTAGTCTAGTCTATTATTCCATATGACACCAGGGGGCGCACCTTGACCTGCGGCATGTTTTGAGGCCACATGAATGGGCAGGTAATGCAACTTTACTGCTGACATCTCAGGTATTTCTCCTTCCACCCCACAACACACTACTACACCTTCCTTCTTATCCCTGATATGCCTCCCTTCCCAATACACACCTTCCTTCTTATCCCCGTGCCTCTTTTCCCAGTACACAATCTTGGTGTGTTTCTGACTGAGTGGATGGAGCGGGTTTGAGATGGGATGAAGGGAGAGAATGATGAACACGTGTGTGGGCTGTAACTCATTGTAATGCAGTTACGTACGTGGAATGAGCTGTTCCTCCACACGAACATGGAAGGGTGTGTGTGTATGTGCGTGCGTGTGCGTGTTTGTGTTTGTGTGCGTGTGCGTGTGTGTGTGTATGCATGCGCGCGTGTGTGTGTGTGTGTGTGTGTGTGTGTGCATACAGTATTTCAAGTGCATGGGAGAGAGGGGGAGGGGGGCAGCTGTGGGATTGGATGTCTGGTGAATTGAAGCAGAGGAGGATGAGAGTAGAGGTGGTGGGCCTGCCCTGTCTGCTCTCTCAGCTGGGGATTTAAATTGGGTTAGGGACGGGTGTGTTCAGCAGGCGCTGCACCAACATGGAAGAGGAGGAGAGGAGCTTTCCGGTGGTCCTACAGGACGCCACACATGAATCTGGCAATCTGGGAGAAAATAAGACATTCCTTTCATGCGCCATGGAGATGAGATTGGGGACACGAGGGGGACGTGGCGGAGCATGGGCTGGGGTGAGGAGTACTCCTGCGGCCAGGGACATCGACATTGGGGGGACAAAGGGGTCGGTTGGCCAGTCCAGCCCTGATGGCTTGGTTGAGGAGTACTCCTGCGGCTGCTGCCTCAGCGCTCCGAGGAGCGACCTAGTCTATACATAAATAAAAATATGTGTGAACCCCACAGAAATGAAGTGCACTCTATGTATGAGGTGGGAGTCACAATGGAATGGAGAGAAGGAGTTGTTTTTGTGCTTCTGTTTGTTTGTGTATGCATGGGCGTGTGTGCATGAGTGAGCATTTGAATGTGTGTGTGTGTGTGTGTGTGTGTGTGTGTGTGTGTGTGTGTGTGTGTGTGTGTGTGTGTGTGTGTGTGAACATAAAAAATATTCTGCAAGTAATTTCCAAGACAAGGGAAATGTAAGCAGAACAAACTCTTTCTTCAGGGTCATTCCATTCTGCTATTCAAAAGGCACTGCATACCAACTGCATAGACAAAACTTTTAGAAATCAATTGCTATTCCTCAATAAAGGAAACCTAATGTGCAACCTTATGACTTGTTTCATGACGTATTCCATAAATAGCAAAAAATAAAATCAGGAAAGTTTGGTGCTGGTGTAATATGACAAGGTTATATTGCCTTTCATTCAGCTTTGTGTCAATAAGTGTGTGTGTGTGTATGCTTTTGCGTGCGTGTGTGCATGTGTGCGAGCGTGCGTGTGTGTGTGTGTCCGTGCGCATGTGTCTGGCCAGCATTAGAATGCTTGTCAGACAAACTGTCTCATGGCAGCATAGGGCCTGAAGGAATATTAACTCCCCTCACTAGAGATTCCTCCCTTCCTTGCAGCCCGGTCATGTTTGGTGTCTGGACCTCAGAAAAAGTAATATCTCATGATTAAATGGCAATGGTTATCTTGTAAAAAAAAAGAGGCAGGCAGCCAAAGAATAAGGACATTTAAGTTTAAAAATAAGCCATGGCTTTTGTGTAGTATAAAATCCATTTATCGACTGAATAAAAACACTTATTATTCTTTAAAAATCAAACATAAAACTGTAGACAGAGGATCTAAGGCCAAGATCGCAGATGCTAGCAAAGCACTGACAGTGTGTGATGGAACAAATATTTTTTTTATACAGCTTCAAATAAAATACACACTCACAACAGATGACTTGACTCCGGCAAGGTATTGTAACCTTCAGATGTGTTCCATGGCATGAACTCAAGAAGCTGCTCAGTATTGACAAGAACATGAAGCATGGGAAGCTGCCATTTACCGGAAAAGACTTATGAGCTGACAAGTAAGTGCTGCTAGTCCCTTTGGCAATATCCTCTGTATGATGGGCAGAGCACAACCTCCAAAATGAAAGTGCATAGCGTTTGCCGCCCGGGTGCATTTCTTAACAATTCCCGGCCCTCCATCCCACACAAGCAAGCACACACACATGCATGCACACGCACACACACACACACACACACACACACACACACAGTAGACGCACGCACGCGCGCGCACGCACGCACGCACGCACGCGCATGCATGCACCCACTTTCTTTTTACATAATGGAATCTTTTCCTGAAGTAGGACAGGAACCAAATAATCAGAGATGATCTTCCACTCAATTCATCATGACTGGAAATGCTCTGCGGCTCTCCCCCATTTCATGCTACACACTTTACCACATTGGAGGAGAAAAGAAGAAAAAAGGGAGAAAAAGAACAAAACAAAACACAAAAAAACTTTCCAGGTGAACAATACATCAGGTATGAGTGAAAGCAAATTAATGAACTGCATTAAAACCTCTGACCGGCCTTTTCATCTGGCTAATTGTAGTTATAAATCACTCTCCTGAAGGGATACCTTCCTTCCCACAGTGCTGCGCCAGCCAAAGCGCTCGCTGTGTTCCAGGCAACGGCTCAAGTGACCTTGACAATGAGATTGCAGCCACCAGGTTTATCCTCTCTGACCCAAATAGCCACATGGCATCTCGTTGTCTGGAACGTGTTGATACAGCAAGCTGTGCTCAAAGTTTGGAGTTTTGCACATTTCTTTTCTAAAAGATCCTATGATACCAGTTCTCAATCTAGGGAATTTATTCTATTTAGTTCTGGCTTTGCTTAATGGAGGTGTAGGTGGTGCAGTGGACCCTTTCTGCCTTGCTGATCTATTACTGTTTTCATCTCTCTCTCTCTCTCTCTCTCTCTCTCTCTCTCTCTCTCTCTCTCTCTCTCTCTCTCTCTCTCTCTCTCTCTCTCTCTCTCTCTCTCTCTCTCTCTCTCTCTCTCTCTCTCTCTCTCTCTAAGCGTGTACATGTCTTTGTCTCTCTGTGTGCCTGACAGTCTGTCCACCTGTTTGTGTTTTTGAGTGAGTGGGGAATCTGTTGCTTACCTCCTGTTTAGGGCTGCAGCAGGTCATACGGCTTCTCTGAGTAGTTCATCACCACCACGAAGAGACACACCACCACGACCAGGCCCGTCACGATCACCGACTTCCTCTGAGGAGACAAAGGCAGATTGACAGTAGCCTGATTATCATCAACGTTCAAATCTCTTCGAGACTTGGTCTGACCAAGAGCATAACAATTAACATTTCCCAAACAACATGGTTGACCTGCCTCCCTTGGTTTGCTTATGGTTGTTTGCTTCCCGACAAAGTGAAAGGGAACTCAGAAAGTACTTGCATTGCTTGACATTACTTGCGTCACTAGGAAGGCGCAGCCTGGCTAGATTGACATGCCGTGGAAAGAACTGTACTGACATTTACTCTGAAGACTTTGTTTGATTGCCAGTCTATTCTCTCTAGGTATCCCACACAAAAAAACCTACTGATGTATTCTGAGGAGCAAGTGTTGTGTTGGCATAACGCTTCAACTTCACACCTTCGCAGCCTCTTCTGTTTAACAGTCTTAGTGAAATCTCATGAAATCCCCAAAGCCATTGAGGATAAAGCTATTTAATGTCACTGAATAGTAAATCCCGCTCCAAAGTTCATCTGATATGAGGAGTGATTCTCCCACACCCAGAATAGTTGATGCTAGTAAATCCATACAGATTCGTCAATTTCTTTCTTTCTGACAAAAAAACCTAGTGGCTTTTCATGCTGTTTCTTTATACCGGAGCCGTGTTGTAGGCATGCTGATAAGACATGAGTTTTCTGAGAACATCCAAGACGGATAAGGCTTCCAAAATAGAGCCCAATGATGCAACACGTCAGTAACACAATCAAGTTGGCAGAGGACCACTCGAGGAATTGGAATTGCAGAAAATGACATTTTCTTAAAGCTTTGTTGTGAACATATCGTGTCCTGGTAGTACGGTGTGATAGTGAATTAAAACATGGTGGTGTTATCACTTTTATACTTATTACCTCAACATAAAAATAACACGTCTTATTAAAAACGCTACAACTGATATTGGTCTAAGACACTGTAATGCCATTTCCGTCTTAGCTCATGATATACGAGAGATATTTAAATGGTCACATACGCCTTGAGAAATGCACACCGAAATGCATACATGTTTCAGACGAGAACTTTTTTGAATTAGAATGGTGAGTCTGCTGCCTGCTAGCAGGGACCTGATAAGACCCTCAGTCAGTGAGGTCGGATTCACAGATTCTTTGAAGTGGTCTGATGGGATGAAGTTTGCCATCTCCTTTTCAATCACAGAGGGATTATGGGGTGTCTATCTGCAAAACTGGCTTTGCTTGACAGAAAACCTCAGATCTCTTGACATCAGACGTTGTAGGACGGTTGCCGCCTGCACTTTCAGAAAGGGATCAAATACACTAAAATAAGTGACCATTTAATAGAGTTGGCTGGTTGAATTATTGCATGACATGCTATGAACTGGCTAAATGTTACATCATACTACATTACATCACTTGGTCAAGTGAAATGTGACACTAATAATATTCTACACTCGCCTCCAAAAGAGTTGTCGCCTACCCATCTGTTTGGAATAACAGCTAATAACCTGACTTTCAATTAATCACTTGGCTTCAGAAGTCACTCATATGACAGCTACAACCCTCTCGAATGAAAATGTATGTACAAAAATAAATTTCATGCACCAAAGAAAGATTGACCCTTTAATGAACACAGACAGAGCAGATTTTGACAAGACAAAAGTTTTGTCGCATATCGAACATAATGTGAAAATGAGCAGATAAGTCACTTCAAAACACTTAAAATACGCAGATCGGGTGTCATACTTAATCACTGATTCACTCACACCTCTCCAGAAAATCAACTTTGGCCTTAGGTGTATGTTTAGGGTCTTTGTAATCATGGAAAGCAACACAATGAAAATCAATGGAGTTCAATGAGAGATGGTGACACATTTGCTATTCGTAGAGCAATACATTTTTAACTTAATGATGTAATCCACGATAAAAGCCCTCACACACCAGCAGCATGCATGCAGCTCCACATAAGAGCTGTATCCCTCCCATGTTTGACTTTAGGCACCATGTATTTTTTTCCAAATTCTTCACCTTTAACACCAAAGAAGTCTCTCCCACTGTCCTGTCTCAAAAAAGCCAGCCAAGAGTATGTCGGGCCTAATTCTGACAAAAATGAAGGCTAATGGGACTCATACTCTGAAGTCAAGATCCCAAGATCAACCATTTTAGAACTGATAGCATCAAAACTATATGGTGTTTGAGATGAAGAATATGAAAAAAGAGAAATGGTGCATAAAGTGAAACATGGTGCAGATACAGCTCTTATAAGGAGCTGCATGCATGCTGCAGGTGTTTGAGGACTTTTTATCATTGATTAAATCATGAAGTTAAACATGTATTGCTCTTCGAATAGCGAATATGTCACCATCTCTCATTGAACTCCATTGATTTTCATTGTGTTGCTTTCCATGATTACAATGACCCTAAACATACACCTGAGGCCAAAGTCGATTTTCTGGAGAGGTGAGAGTGATTCAGTGATTAAGTATGACACCCAATCTGCGTATTTGAAGTGTTTTGAAGTGACTTATCTGCTCATTTTCACATTATGTTCGATAGGCGACAAAACTTTTGTCTTGTCAAAATCTGCCCTGTCTGTGTTCAATAAAGGGTCAATCTTTCTTTGGTGCATGAAATTTATTTTTGTACATACATTTTAATTCGGGAGGGTTGTAGCTTTCATATGAGTGACTTCTGAAGCCAAGTGATTAATTGAAAGTCAGGTTATTAGCTGTTATTCCAAACAGATGGATAGGCGACAACTCTTTTGGAGGCGAGTGTATCCATGCATATGCAATATCTATGCAATATAATGAACAAAAAACGGAGTGATTTATTTATTTATTATTTAGGAGTTCATTATTAATAGCGCATTCAGGCACATTCTTTTGCATACAGCATATATTTAATGATATACTACATCACGTTGTGCATAAATCCAATCCCACAAATTGAGGCAAAGTAGTAGAGTCTATTAGTGTTGGTAAATGGGTGAGGACATTTACTGCCGTGTCAGACAAACATTAGCTACAATAAAATCACAAAATACCAAAACATTTTCCTAGTAGCAGCCATTGTCTTGTAACGAATGAAAGCTCTGACACATTGTTTTGGCACTTTTTGTAGATGTGCAGGGAAGATGCTTTTCAGACAAGGAAAAAGCTGACCATCTGGACTGCCCTGCCACCACACTTGTCTGGCCTCATCTCAAATAAAAAAGGAATGTTCTTTTCCTTCTGCTGATTTTAATGGGCAGCCACAAATCACTGCAAAATGATGTGTCAATTTTCTGGGGTGACTTTAAGGCTTTGCAGAGGGATGGCCTGATGGACTTTTGGCGTCCAGATGGACGACATATGACTCTGCTCATCATGCCCCTATCCATCAAGGGGATAATCATCTCTGGGGTCGTGTTCTGCACAATTTCACCCATTAGGGGCCTTTCACGGCAGAGAGATGGCATCCGCCGCGCACAGAGGGCAACAGCGCCATCGCTGGTCCACACACACACCAACAGGGGAAGAGCCATAGAGCAGGGAGCACTGTGAAAGCCTTTTCCCTTCCTGTATGTGACATCTACACCTCTGAAAAAAGCATAATGGAATTCTGTCTAAATTCCACAGAGGGGAACATTTTTTGGACTGATTCACTGATTGCAATGTTACAAATACTACATACAATAGGGTTACATCAGAGGTGGACAAACTCAGGCCCTGGGGCCACATGCCCGCAGAGCCTTTCCAAGAAAGGCAACTTTTAAATCTAAATTCATAAAGTCACTCAACATTCTTACAACGGCTCCCTAAAACAGGGGTCTTGGCTGAGAACTTAACACTAAGTACTGTAGGCTACATCTAAATGCATTTTATTATAATGTGTAGAAATGGCAAATCTGACAAATTAATGTATGTCAGTGTACACTATTTCTTATTACTGACACAGCTTATTATATTATTACGACATCTGGCACTTGTGTCTATATTCTATACCCAATGTGGCCCTTGGGCCAAAATAACTACCCATCCCTGGGCTACATGATGTGCATGCCATTACAGAACAATCTCAGTTAACATCAGTGCATACTGTAAAGCATTTATTTCCCCATTTATCCTGCCACTGTACTACCTCTTCTTACTTTATCCAAATGCTGTACAATACAATACAGTACTCTCATCGTACTCTTATTGCAGCTACAAATGGGTGAATTTTCTGTCGAAAATGTTAATTCCTGTAAGTCTGCACTTGCTACGCTCAGTGTATTTTTAATATAACTGTACCGTGGATAATGGTGACAAAGTTACGTCTGTTTAATATGGAGTCGTATAGTTTGTGCATTAAACCCAAATTTGAGTTTAGCTATAACCCAACAGCATTTCTTCAGACCTATGGGTTTTTATATCACATAATAAGCTCTAAGGGGCCTTTTCAAGGTACAGGAACTCAACTGGACGCATACAATACATGTTTTTTATTAAGCGTTTTATGAGCCAGCAGAGAGAGAGAGAGAGGCAGATTTTATGACACAGGCGGAGAGCACCTGACACCTGTCGCTTTGCAAGGCCTTCTGGGTAAACTACTCATAGCTGACATGTGCAGGGGAGCCGCAGCGGATGTCACTATTCCTGGAGCTGCTCCAGCTTCATCTGGGCAGGTATTGATCCCTGCTGGCAGGCCAGACGGGCTCAGAGCTGGGCATCATCGAGGCCCCAGACGCATGAGCATCATCATCATTCTGCAGTCACATCACCCCAGGGAACAGGGAAGAAGAAGAAGAAGAAGGCAGAGAGGTAGGGAAGGAGGTAGGGAAGAGGAGGAGGGGAGAGGTGGAGTGGGGGGAAGGATTGGATTTCTTTTCTATTTTCAGTAAAGTTTGGAGTTATTCATGGTTATTATCGCTATCCATGGTTGAGAGCAGTGTAACAGCAGGGGAGAACATCCAAGGACTGAGAGGCAGGAGGTATGAGGTATGAATGATCTGAGAGTGACAATAAGCAAGGCTGGCATGTCCACTGGGCAGCACTGAGAACAGAAATACAGTATAGGCCAGGCCTCAGGCTCCTGAATAAAATCTGAATGTAAGTACTACAGTGATGTAAGGATACTAAATGATATGAGATGACTAATGACAACTACTGTTTAATTCATCTATCACTTCTTTTAAAAACCTGGACTGAAGGTGAGACATGGACATAAAACAACATAGAAGACATATGCAGAGCAGAGGTATGCCCCCCTTTCTCCCAAGCTCTGTGTCCTTGGCTCCAAAGACAACAGCCACTGTCACGGAGCATGTGCAGGTATTTTCAGTGCAACATGCAGTGTAACTTCCAAGCAATTCCTTAGTGCATTAAACCACTTTCTTATTATGGCTGACAATGATTTGTTTTCATCTGCTGCACTGATAAACGTTCATTTTCCAGGTCTTTTTTGAGAAATGTATCTCCAAGGTTACTGATGAAGTAATGTACATGGACCAATAACATAACCAAAATATAATCTGCACCACTGCAACACTTCTTCAATACTACTGCAATTACATTTAAGGGCATTTCTTACACAAAAATGTTGCAAGTATAAATGCATTCAGCGTATTTTGGCTTATTCGGTTGCTTTCACTGTGAGTCTGCTAGAAGTTGCCGGTCTTGAAGGCAATTAATTTTCTTTTCTTCCATTTGACACAAGAGGAGGCTGGAATAAGGTAAAAATCTCCATCTTGAGGTAAGAGAAATCAGTGGAGCGACTTCAACCAAACTACATCCATTCCCTTGGTAAAAAGCAACCAGATAATGAGTTCCTGCTCACCCTACAAGAGGTGAAATGGGTGTGATATACAGAGGGATCCATGGCAACAATTACTTGCAAAAACTGTTGTTATTGTCATGAGTTATCTCAGAGACTCTGGTTTGAGAGAACACTAAAAATCCAATTTCAATTAAGCAGTGATCATATTTGGGCTCTCTGTTAGTTTTTGTACTTTAGGCTATTGTTTTGTTAGTTTCTGTTTTGTATGACTGGTTTGATTTGAATCCATCCTTGTGAAAGATGAAAGCTATAAAAATACAAACAAATGAATGAGGTAGATCTCGATTTTAGCCTATGCAGATAATATGGATTTTATCTGTCTCCACAAACTCTCTCTTAACAATTCATTCTCAGGTGAATAGTTGGCATTTAGTTGACTTAATTAGTTGACTTAATACTGTTTTTTTGTTTTGTGAGTGAGTTTTACAGTGTTGTGAGGAGGGGCAAGACACTGGCAGCCAACCACGTTTTTTACATTTTTTGACCGAAAGCGGTTTCCAACAATCAGAGGTTAAGTTGTGCGCAGCCAGGGTTGCGCAGCCAGGGAAAACTAAACATTAGAACCCATGTATTGTATTGTACCCAATAATTGTTGACTTAATTTAGCCCACTTGAACAGCTTTAGAGAGTGAATTGGTGAACACTATAACAATACAATATCAAAGAGTCAGCAGAGAAAGTGTATCCATCTTTGTTACCAATCACAAGATGCCCTCAAAGATAAATTCCTGTTTTTCTGGGCTTTTGTGCTTTTATGGGACAGGACAGTCAAGAGGTGACATGAATATAAATGGGAGAGAGAAACAGGGTAGGTCTGGGAAATGACCAAAGACGGACTCGAACCCGGGTCCCCATGGGCCCATTCATGGATAGGTGCATTAGCCTGCTGTGCCAATGATATTTCCATGTCTTTCTTTTTTAATTACAAAACACCACATCCAGCATGCTGCATTAATTGACTTGATTTGTATTTATCTATGTTTGTCTTTTTGATCATTTTCATCTGCCGGTTTTTAATGATAGTTCAATTTACTGAATATGCATTTTTAGCCAGTTTACACAAACTAATTCTAAACCTCAACATAACTATAATGACAAAACAGAATTGCACTTCCTAAGCGCAAAGAGGAGTCCTTTGTGCCCTTTCCCTCTTTTGTCTGTGCTAATACAAGTGTGTAATACTGTACTGAACTCGTGCCAAAACATAACGCCCTCTCTGTCTACAAAGACTTTCTGTAATGAGGACAGTCAAGATACTCGTCAGTTATGTTGCCCGCTTGATCACAACAGATCTCAATAAACCCCAAACAAATTATCCTGAGTCTATGTGTGGTGATCACGGGTGACACTTTAGTAAGTCATTTTGAGGAACATAATTTTGAGGAGCACAATTTACAAAGAAACACAACAACAAAATATGAACATCGCTAGCATCAACAGTGATCACTTATTCTAGGCTATCTAATGACAAAGAGAACATAATCCCAAAGCCCTGGATTAAATGCTCTTCTTTTTCAGCATAACTTTGCTGCCACCATATGCCCACTCTGGGCTGTGGTGGTGACTGAGCGTTAGTGTAAAAAAGCACTGACTCCAGCAATGCAGGGAGCAGCCGGCAGATTTAGGGGCCAAAAGAAATGCTTACGTTATTACTCTCTGCAGCAGGCCCAAAACTTTTCAGCTCGCTTGTACAAATAACCACAAGCCAAGAAAACATGACCACAGCAAAAGCAACCGAACAAATGCACTATGAAAGCTCGGTGCATGAAAGGCCAATGAGAAATTAATTCAGTGCCTAAGGTGGTCTCTCGTCTGGAAGAAGACAGTGTACACAGTGGTGTTTAAGAGGTCGTAATAACAGCCATGTCAATGCTCATGACTGAGGCCAGTACATATCATACAGGCCCCACTTTGCAGCAGTGGAGGGGAAAATTGTCATTGACTAAGAGATCAGTGATAGATGCAAGCAAGGCAAAGGAGTTGAATTGAGATTATATGACACCACAACACACACAAAACATGCTGAATGTGCTCTCACACAGAATGCATTGTACACACACGCACGCACGCACGCACGCACGCACACACACACACACACACACACACACACCACAAAGCAGCAAAACGTATCAACTTAAGAAGGCGTTAACATCACTTCCACCTAACAACAAAATAACAAACACAAATGCTGCACCAATAAAGGCACCTGCAGTATGAGATAAGATAAGATATAGAGACTAATGCCACCTGTTGTGTATCTGTCTGTGTCTCGCTATGTCTATGTTGCAGATGCAAAAACTCCTTAACAGCATGCAATGTTTTACCTCAGGGCCCTGATGCAACCACCAGACACAGTGGCTTTGAAATCCAGAACACCAAGCAGTGTTGCCCTGCCACATGCACTCTAGAGACCAGGCAGGTACACCTCTGATCATGTGATTCCCACTGAAGCCTTGAAAAAAGGGACCTGGAAGGATGCCTGCAGCACACAGCTCATCTCTACTGTAGCTTGTTGACATAATGCATGCAGGTTTTAGTCCTGGTTAAGATCTTGGACAGCTTGTTCTTGAAATGGCACTACTGTTGTAGACTACATACCTTGCCATCTGCCTCACTCTGGAGGTAGGATAGGATGTCGATGAACGGAACTTCTATTACATACTAAATCCCTTCCCAAATACTGTTGTATGTTCCTCTCAATCCTCTGCTGTGTACTGTGCTCAGTCTGATGTTTTTTTGCCAGCATTTTTTTTTTTTTAGCATGGCACATATACGCCTGGGGATATTGAGCAGCTTAAATAAATAAAAACAGGTGTCCGCCTGTCCATGCAGAAACTTATGCACTTGCATATGGCACCTGGCATTTAAAGACGGCTCCAAAGCAACGTGGCCAATAAGTACAGCCACACATTTGCCTTGTCTATCTGAGATGGAAACACAAACCATACTGGTAAACTATTTATCAGCATTTGGCAAGAGAAGAGGATTTTCCATTCAGCACTTGATCTATTTTGTTCACCATCTTAACAGCAAACTCTGCATCTTATGCCCCACAAGTAAAGAACTTTGCATACTGTATATATAGTCAAAGAGTAAAAACAAAACAGTTGTAATTTTATGGTAGGGGCAAGACTTGGCAGGCAGCAAGAAACTAGGTTATACAAACAGTATTCCTATTTTGAAAGTAGAGAGTAATTCTGTGTCACAAGGGAGAATGTGCATCATTTTGTAGACCACCAAGAGCCGTGGGAGGGAGGGCAACATGGGGTCTGTTCAAGGCAGACGTGGAACAGTTAGCAATAATTAAAGAATCCAAGACAACAGAAGTTGATTTTCAGCTGATTTAGGACCTTTTTATTTTAAAGAATCCAAGGCACATTTACGTGTTTACCTACAGTATATATGCTGCTGTTCCCTTCATTAAATTCCAGAGAATGCCTGACCCCAAGAGATTACCCAATCTTGACTGAATGAGTGATCATTTCCCCTCACTGTGTCGGAATTGTGCCAGATGGGTGGCATTGCCAATTGTGCAGACGGACAAAAAGTCCCTCCCCACCTACCAAAAAAAATCTTACAGGAGCTGGAGTCGAAATAATACCATTTTTCCTTCTCGGCTCGGCAGACAATGTCAATATAATGATCAAAATTTGTTTCAGTTTTTCACGCTTTCTATTTGGTTATTAGGAATAAATGCACTTATGTCTGCAATGCTGTCCTGTACCAACCAAACTGCTGTCCGCATCTGACCTTTGCAGAAGAGAGTAGGCAGTGTGGTGCTAAGGGCACTCTGTCAGGGATTATGGAGACAAAAGCTGTCATTGTGAAGCACAATTGATGCTCTTACTGAACTACCACTAAAGGAGCACCAGCACCATTAATGTCCCCCCCCCTCAATTAGGTTAATGCACACAACAGTACAGTATGCTACAACTAGCAAACATCACTACATGTTCAAGTGGAAAAGAAGGCATGGCAGGAAAGATTTTTCTGGCATAATATTCTGTTATTAAACATCCATTATGTTTTTTGGGTTTTTTGAGTTTGTTTAAATTGTTTTTTTTTTCGCAACAAACTTATCTTATTTTGCAAAGGGAAGGCATAACCAATATTGTGTAATATTGTGAAGACAGTCAAGTGTGCACATTAGTTAAAATGCCATGTTTCACCAAAATATTGAAAAAAATATTGTCATGTTGTGAATCCATATACAGTAAAAAAAAAAAAAAAAGTTCCATTCGTTACAGAGTGCACATACTGTATGTCTACTTTGAAAACAGTGCAATTTTTATATTTTTCATTTTGATTCCGACCAAAATGTGATCGTTTCCAAAACTGGTGCTATCACAACAGAAGTTACACATAAAAAATGTGATGACACACAGCAGGTCACCAGACAGCAGTCTTGGTCAAATAAGGCTAATAATTCTACGAAAATCCTCATGCATTGCATAGACCTCGAGTCAACAAAAGCTTTGGGAAGAGGAAGGACAGGAAGGAAGCCGGCTGCCAGACTGAGGCCAGTAATTGGTATTCTACACCCACATGCACCTCCCTTACGAAAAACAGACGTACACACATTGATCACTTACTACTACTGTTAACTGTACTGAAGCATCAACTCTTCGACCCTCATTGTGTCGTTTAACGCTTTACTGAGGGAAGATGGTTTGCTTTTTCCAAAGTTGCCGCAGGACACACTATGACCTATTGATATTGTGGTAAGCAACTGTTGCTGTTTCTTAGGGAAAAAGTAAATCCTTCTGGTCTGGCATTTTTATATGTTTGTACACACAAAGATACCGACAATTACAAAGACAACAGAGACGTATTGTATCACAGATACACACTGACAGCTTGAGTAAGTTCATTCCCCGTTCTCTTCTCTGTTTGGCCCGAATGATGATGCAAGACTGTCTGAGAGTGACTGGACTGGTCTTGCAACAGATGCCTGATGAGTGATGCTGCTGACCACTCCACTCCACACTACAGTCTAAACAAACTCTCCCCATTGACTCACCACTGATGTGGTGTGTGGTTACACAAAAACACTCAGTCACCAAGCTTCTCCCACTTTACCAATTATAACTTCAACCAGTCAACCAACATTCCCATACAAATGAACCACAAACAAGCAGAGCAAAGCACACTTCCCCTAGCAGTCAGCAGTTTTGTGATTTTAAATGATGGAGATGATACAGATGCTTCTTCTGTGTATGAGTGGTGTACCGACTGACACACACACTGCATCAGATAATTTGTCTGATCGTATACAGGGGTCCCCAAACTATTAACTACTTAACTCCACAATATTTATGTATTTTTTAGATCCGTCCCGAGCATTTGACCGAGTAAATCATGGTAAATTATTTTTTAAGCTGCTTGAACGGAATACTTGATAGATACGCATCCTGCAGTATTGGTACTATCATCAAACTATGCAGGTCAGATGGGGCGAGGCCTCTCCTAGTAATTTTGGGGTTACCAATGGCATCAGGCAAGGTGGAATTCTTTCACCTCTTCTTTTAATCTGTATGGATGATCTGTCCAGGAAACTTAATGACTGTAGGACTGGATGTATGGTTGGTGACAAGGTTATTAATCATCTTCTGTATACTGATGATCTTGTTATCCTTTCTCCCTATAGTGCTGGTCTCCAGCAACTACTCAGAGCCTGCTCAGAGTATGGGATAGATTTTGACATCAAATGTAATGCAAAAAAGAGTGTTGTCATGATTGGCAGATCTAAGGAGGACAAAAAGATGGGGCTGGATGGGGTATGACTGTGGATGTTTTATATGTTTGTTTTTGTTGTTTCTTTTATAATGTATATTTATGTCTTGTAGATAATCTGGACCCTGAGTCTGTTGAATAAAGTTATATACACTATATATATATATCCTGCTAATAGGCCAAAGGATGCTCATGGCAAAACAAAATGGTGCAGCAGCAGCAGCATAAGCCTTTTATCATTCGTTATTACAAGACAGTGACCCGATACCTGACACAGCAGGCAGAGCGCTACTATCGCTTGGAACGTAAGCTTATCTTACTTGCAGGAGACACAAACGGACCAAATAACAATGAGAATAGCCACTGATGACCCACTGCACATTGGGCCATCTGTAATTTCTGAAATTACACTTTGCGCTGTACACGCCAGTAGGCGGTATCTCCTAAACAGGCCCTCAGCTTACACAAACCCAAGCCACAAACACAGAGAGCTAGGCTACCACAGCAGTCAGCGAGCTCAACATTGTTACTCACAAAAAGCCATGCAATTGTACCATTTCCACTACAACTTAAGTTAGCTGCTCTTTCACCTCACAAAACCAACCATGGAGGAGGAAAAGGGAATGGTTTCAGAATGGCCATCATTAAAAAGCTAGAGATAAACAAATTACTGGCAATACTTGTAAGAAGCTAGACCAACTGGACAGGATGTCTGGTGTGTGTGTGTGTGTGTGTGTGTGTGTGTGTGTGTGTGTGTGTGTGTGTGTGTGTGTGTGTGTGTGTGTTTGAGATCCTTGCCAGGATGCAAGATGTGGGCAACACAAGCAGCAGAGGGAGCAAAACTAGAACACACAGTAGCTGGGGCTGGGCTGGCTGCTCTGATTTCTGCTACCGACTCTCTCTCTCTCTCTCTCTCTCTCTCTCTCTCTCTCTCTCTCTCTCTCTCTCTCTCTCTCTCTCTCTATTGTACTATCGCAGGTAATCCTGGCAATCCTGCCATATTAATCCACATCACAAAAGAAGAAATTCATTTTGAAATGCTTACAACTGGTGGCACCTACATGCAAAATTAACAGCTTTGCTGTCTGTGCAGCATTTATTGTTACTGTATGCCTCAGACAAGTTACTTCAGTTGTATATTACTCCATAAAAAACATGCCTGTGTTTGTGTCATGAGCCTTGACCCAAACAAAACTCTGTCACAAAAGGGATGGCAAAGTGCTGCGCAGGTCACGTCCTCTGGGCGCCAGACGGAACGGTGGCAGTCGGGGCCACGACGTCGGGGTCGGTCTGGTTTTTGGGCAGGGGCGGCGGGGCCCAGTCGGGCTGGTAGAAGTGGATGTCAAACGTCCGGGCCCACTTGGCGAAGACACGCTTCTCCGTGATGAAGCGATGGTGGCTGCCACGGCGACCGCGCTCGTGGGAGATGTACATGGCACACTCGTCCGGCCCCAACGGCTCGTAGTAGTGATAGGGCACGGACGGACGCTCAGAGCCTCTGTGAGCGAGAGAGAGAGAGAGAGAGAGAGAGAGAGAGAGAGAGAGAGAGAGAGAAGGAGTAAGGAATACATGGAAAAGAAAGAGCTGACTCTGAATGCATATTTGTGTGTGAGAGAATCAACGGGTGAAGAGAAACAGCAGAGAGGATGGTGCGATGTTGGATTATCATGCTGACGCGTGGCGAAGATAGCGAGTGCAGCATAGCCTTAGGTGATGTGTTTAACCTGGTTCAGGGGATCATGAAGACAGTATAATTGTGATACTGAGAGGCTAATAACCTATTAGAAGGGCACTGAAGCAGAATGGGAACAAAATGAAGAATTTTACTCTGCTGTCATGATAAGCCAGTCGCTAATGTGTGTGTGTGTGTGTGTGAGAGAGAGAGAGAGAGAGAGAGAGGAAAGAGTATAAAGTGCAAATTGAATTGATACCATTTATTCAAGGGATATTCAAGGATAATTAGAATGCCATATTTGCTGTGCACACAAATTAAATGTCCTGTTTCTTAATAAAATATGCACACGTTTGCTTGTTTTTAACATCCAAACTTCCAATTTCACCCAGGCACATATGAATTAGAATGAATAACAATTTTGTATAAAAGTATTTATAATGTGGGTGGGTGTTGATTAGCATGCAGAATGTCACACTGTTCATTTTTCAGCTTATTTTTATATATAGTTATATAAAGTTTATATATATATAGTTTTCAGTTTGCAGTGGATTTCATCAGGTTGCTTTACCACCAAAGAAATGCATCATATTATCCCCAAATGTACACACTCCTGTGACAAAGTGGCAAGGTGGTTGTCCCTTAGGGACTTGTTACTGTTTTAAAGGATGCACACATGGTGAGTTTCCATTAATAACATTCCTGAAGAGACATGTCCATGCGTTGTTAAGGGCACCCATGTGACCCATGAGTTGGGCTTACTGTACCTGCAGTAGTCTGGAGGGACCATGCCGTAAACATTGATCCTGTCACACAGCTCCAGAGCTATGGTCATGGTGAACCAGCCAGTGCTCAGCCATGAGTTGGAAATCCGTCTGAGAGAGAGAGAGAGAGAGAGAGAGAGAGAGAGAGAGAGAGAGAGAGAGAGAGAGAGAGAGAGAGAGAAAGAGATGAGGTGCTTCTGTAGACTATTATCGACAGAGGGGATGAATGCCCAGCAACACCCTCTCCCAACAACGTCCTGTCCAATAACGTCTCCGTCATAATGTCTTCCTAATGCAATATGTTACAGGAGCACAGTGGCAGACAAACAAACACTGGTTACAAACAGGGCCTCCCTAAGTGATTGATGGACGGGCCCTGACGGCTTGTAAATTACGCCGCTCATTTCTCCATTTGGCGTTTGCCACATTAATAATACAACTCACCAGATGGCAACAGGCAGGTTCATAGAACACTCTGGCAAGCAACAGTATATGACCTCATGAAATTCCACCGTATGCTGCAAATGGATTGTTCTCCAGGCATTTTGTGTGTACAGCTCTAAAAGGTATGACTAATTGCTCTCAAGTGTTGAAAGGACCCACTCCATCATTTATTAGACAACGTACAGTATATTAAGGAAACATGACTGATAAACATCGACCACCATACATCGCCTCTCTAGATGACCTATAGTACAACATATCTCTTTTTTTCTTAAAAAAACAAAAAACATTTTGGCCTTTTTATTGCCTTTATTTGACAGGGTAGTTAAGGTAGTGACAGGAAGTCAGCGAGCAGGGAGAGATGGGTAAGGGTCAGTAAAGGACCTGAGCCGGGAGTTGAACCCGGGTCGGCCGCATAGCAGACGAGTGCCCTACCATTTACACCACGGTAGGACCAATACAGCATTATCTCTATAATGACTGATGATCAGCAGGAGTGGTCTGCACTATGGGGAGGCCCTAGACTAGCATTGCTACTGTGGAGGATTATTTGGGGATTATTGGTGTCTCTGTGCTCTGAGGAGGACAGCACTGCACTGCTTGGTAGTCCATTGACTTCTTCCAGTTAAATATTTGGATGGCATGAGGACTAGAGACCGCAGAGCTAATGTGTCCAATGTATCCTTCTGTGTTTTCTACATTTGTACAGCAAATAGCTTTTTTTACAGAATCTGTTTATGAAGCTTACACAATAGCTCTTTTTGACTAGGGCATAAATTATGCTCTGAAAGCTCTACAGTGCTATTTATCCTCTTTGGTCTTTTTTTTTACTACTAGCCTAATGCATTTGGTTCCAGGTGCTGCTTCCGCTTATTGTTTGATGTATATTTACAGCAGGGAATTCACAACCGAACCCTCTGACATTCACTGGCAGCATTTGCCCTCTTAAGAGATATTATGCACTGCTATTTTGCTAAAACAGGACTTGACATCCGCCATGTTTTTCAAAGAGGTTTTCCACTCTTATTTTGCAGAAATATTATTTTGCGATGGCCGTGTTTTCAGAAAACAACACATAACAAGAATACCCTATGTACATTGATTTAAACAATTGGTCTTTGTCAAAACGAAATAGGTTACAGGTCTGCAGTTTCTCACGGAAAAGAGGAACTGTATTGTATCAGTGAAATCAGTGATATTAACATGACATAGTATATTTGACATTTGAAATACTATCCAAACTTAAAACTTAACATGTAAATGGAAACCATTGTGCGGTGGAGAACGAGGTGTATTTAAGTCCCAATTTTCTCCTCCATCCTTGTGTGCTAATTACAACAAAGCCTGGGGGTCAACCAGACTGCAGGAGAGACGTGCAGCAGAGATTACCCTGAAGAGCTCCTGAGCCTGACAGCCGCATAGCGGAGCGGCAGCGGCAGCACAAAGGGATCAAATTCCAGCCTGGCATATGAAGCACATTCACCGCAGCTGAATGAGACGATGACATGTCAGGGCTACTCCGCAGACTACCCCCACCAGGGCCAGATTAAAGCACAGGCTAGATATGGCTGCAGCCTAGGGCCCCCCACCAGCCATGGAGCCCCTGATTGGCCAAAAGTAAAAAAAATGCAGAACTGTGATAAGATGCGATATTGAAAAATTAATCTGTCATGTTGAGTACAGTTGGTAGACATGTTATCCTCAATTCCTAACTTACAGTTATGACAATGTCTAGGTGAATTAGTCACGAAATTTGCCTTCTGGGGGGCCCCCACAGCAACCTGTAGCCTAGGGGCCCTGGGCCATCTTGATCCGGCCCTGCCCCTCTCCCACTTTAACCCCCTCAGCAGACAGACAGACGGGTGGGTGTCAGCCAGGCATCTCCAGGCCCCGTTTACACTACAGCAGGGAAACGCTGATGAATTATGGCCACGGTGAAGTGCAGTGAAGCCACAGCAGAGCTCGAGTTGTAGGGGGATGTGAGAGGATGCCACCCCCCCTACAATGAAAATGGTCTAAAATCATCCCCCTCAATGAAAATGGTCAAAAATCATCCTCCTCTAAAACAGGCATCCCTTCTTCACATATTATATTAAATTTGCACTTTTAACAAACCCCCAATACTCAGGATCCATCTCTGACCATTCCCCCTGCTTTAATTTTACAACTCGACCACTGAGCAACAGGGATCAACTACCCAGGCTGCCACAAGTCACACAAAGTGCAATGAGGAATTAACACTGAGTCAGCAGTGACCCTACAGTACAAAGTCTTTGCCATTATATGATAGTCCACTCAACAGATCACGGCCTTCCTCCCACCAGCAGCATTAAATGGGTTCAATTTACCGGTCAATTTATCAGGTCAGCTAGGACCGAGAATTACTGAACGCAGGTTGTGTGTGTGTGCATGTGTGCGTGTCGTGTGTGTGTGTGTTGTGCACGCTGGTTCATGTGTGGATGTTTGGCTGCCTCCTGCTGCACTTTGCCAGCTTGGGTTCTTTTCCCTATGCTGCAGCAAAGGAAGACTTCAAAGCGTCGACGCCTGCCCTTGATATCCGATGGCATCTTCTAACTGCCATGGCGCATCTCCCTCCCCTTGCCCACAGCTGTCTGGCGGTTGCCGGGGGGCAGACAGGCGGCTCACGTCCTCCCGCAAGCCTGCAGCGCTAAATGGCCAGACGCTGCCATCTCCTCAGGTTTCTCTGTGGGCATGGGCACGGGCCCTCCACCAACCGGCTGCCTCCTGTCAGAGGCGGATCTAGCCATTTTGGGGCCCTAGGCGAAAAATAAACATGGGGCCCTCAAAAGTCATTACATACACATACAATTCTGTGTTTTGGTGCTATTGCATTGTTTTGTCTCATTTATATATTCGATTACTTTACATAAGTGATTGTTTTGTGAGTTTACCGCGACTGGTGTGACAGTTGGGGCCCCTATGGAGGTCAGATTTGATCTGAGCCCTAGGCAATTGCCTAGGTTTGCCTAATGGAAAGTCCGCCTCTGTCTCCTGTCCTCTCCCTCCTGTGCTCTCCCAGCCATAATCACCCTGCACTCTCCGTCCTAATCCAACCCCCTGAGCGTTAGTGTGTTTGGGCACATCAGAGAGGTCCAATATACTGTACTGGTCCCCTATACCCATTTCTTTGCTTGGCTGTCTCTCTTTCTTCTACTCTCTCACTGTCGTTTTTTCACTCTCTCTCTCTTTCTTCTCTCTCTCTGTCATTTCTCTCTCTCTCTCTCTTTCTTCTCTCTCTCTCTCTCTCTCTCACACACACACACACACACTCTCTCTATCTCTCAGGTAATCTCTAAGAGCCGTCCGATAGCCAGGTCCAGGCTTTGGCTTTTTGGCGGCTGTCAGGCTGTTATTTGTGGATGATCATGCCTGACAGACAGACCTGAGCTCCGGCACAGTTCTGTGGGAGAGGAGAGGGCACAAGGCTGCAGTGTGGAGGTGGTCATGGTCCCTCTGGTCGGAGAATACATAAAAGATGACTACAATTACAGGGTGCACTCAACCAGAAAGCAGCAGAAGAGCTTTTTGGGGTGGAGGTTCTGGGAGTTATTACTGGCCTACAGCACTGTACAATACACAAACGAAATATTTCAAATGGATTAATAACAGGAGAAAAGCACTGTTAAAGGGCAATTTTGTAAGAAAATCAAGTTAATCTCCTTTTTCCCTCTCATTCATGACATTAAGAGTTTTCCCCAGTTGATGGGTTTGAGGCACACACATGCACAGCATTGCCAGCCTCAACAAGCTAATCTACAGACCGAGCATTTCATGACTGAACAGCTGACATGCCTCCTATAAATGGATTATTGGTGACCTGCAGCACTGAAATCAAATAACAAGGCCATTACTTCCTGGGGGTCTCTTCACAATATAAATCCTATTTCTTAAATACAAATCTTTTTTTCATGTTCTGAAGCCTGATAAACACAACATGAAATAATTATTAATCTGATGAAGGATTTTTTTAACTGTAGTTGGAAAGCTGACTGATGTTTGATCCCATGTTTTGCAATCAGAAAATAAAGCTTTTGAAAAGCGTAACTGAACAACAGAGCAGTGATACAAAACCGAGGAAGCAGTGAGAGGGGTGGGGGTTGTCAACGGCCTCCAGTCCAGCTGAGTAATCTTCATGTTATCCTCCATGAGTTCTGTGTTTGCACTGTATGTATCATCTGTACAGCATCATCTTTTATGTTTGAGTGTGTAATTTCATATACAATCAATTTTGTTTACTCATATTGTATACGCGCTTTGAATTCAACTTCATAATTGTGATACTGGGCTATATAAATACATGTTGTATTGTATTGTATTGTTTCATATTTAGTGTATGCTGATTAGGCATGGTACGGTTTGCGTTGCAAACCGAGACCGTACGGTTTGCATGTCACGGAACGGGGTAGTGGGCAACCGCACGGTGCCCACGGTTTCCAAAAAAAAAAAAAAAAATAGTGACCACCGGCGGACGACGCTATTAAAATCCTACTACTTTTACAAGCATAAAACACAAAGACTACGTCGGATATTGAGTGTGGAAAGACTGATTTCTATCAGCCAACTGAAAGGCATATTAAATGTAACAGCATGACTAGGCTACAGTAGCCTACAAGCAAGTGCAGTCGGTCAGCAGCGTCACCCTGTCCCCCCTCTCTCTCCACGTTAGCGCAAGTGACTGTTCCCAGCCTTTATGCTGACCATTTTAAATTAAATGAACATGAATTTACAAACAATGACAGATTAGCAGAACAAAGTAGACTATGACTTACGTTACAGTAGCCTAGTGTAGGCTATCCACGTGGCATTGAATGGGGATTCCGGACGGCAAAATGCGAGATAATTTAACCAGGCATGCAAACAGGTCAGGGGTGAAAAAGGTGACAAGGGCGCGGCGCGGCGCGGCGCGGCGCGGCGCGGCGCAGTGCACGCGCGCAAACGCAGGTGCACACGTGTGTGTTGTGCGCAGTGGATGATCTTGTATAACAGTCTCAGACTAGGGGGGAGAGGATTTAGCTAAAAAAGTCTTTAAATGGTGAATTTTGAGCATACTGTAGTTATTAGCGACCAAGGGACAGTGAACATGAGAACTGCCAACCTTACTCCATGACTTAGCTGTCATGTCTGATGGGGGGTTGGGTAGATAGCTTGATAAAATAGGTTTTTATCATGATAGAGCAGTGGTTCTCATAGTAAGTTTCCCCAACACCCCATTGACCTCATCAAAACCCTTAGTAGGCCTATTAAAAAATAAAATAGGCCAAAATGCACCCAAATGACACTAAGCACCCCTCCTCTCATCAGTCTCCTAACACCCCCTCAACACTTGCCTGGTTGTCATCTCATGCATATTTAATCATCATATTTCAGACAACTTGCAATAGGCTACAAAAAAAATCTTTGTCAAAGTTTGAATTAGCTACTGAAGTTTTACTCAAACTACTCAAATTTTAGCCTATTCACCTATCTCTTTTAATGTCTCCCTGTAGAAAAAATAAGTAGGAATAGGAACGCTCACTTTGACCTGGAAAAAAGTATGTTTCACTAAATATCGTTCACTTTTTTAAGGTCATTTAGATATAGGCCTACAAAGGAATCGGATTAAACAAAAACTTGGAATGATTTGGCCAACTATTGCAATTTGTCCTGTGTCAAACGCTAGACTGACTGGCCCAGCCTTCTCTCTCCCTTCCCTCTGCCCGCAGCATATGCACGATGTTGCATGCCTCGCGTAGTCTACATGCGCTTTTTCACCTGTTTTTTTATCCATATTTTTTTACCCGGTAGCTACTTTAGACTTTTCCCCCCTAGCGCACTCTCCCGCTGAACTCTCCAAGTTGGATTCACTCGCGCAGAAATCAGATGTCCTTTGCATCGACTATAACCGGAGAACAAGTAGGCCTACAGCGAACGGAAACTGAACTATTCTACTGTTAGCGTAAATGGACATTTCAAATCATTAACCGAAACAACAGAATACCAGGAACACGTGCGTGCAACCACGTTTTCGGAGCTCTTATGAGAATACATTATTTTTCACGAGGGCAGGGAAGCTCCGGAGTCAAATTATCAGGCAAAACAACTAAACCAACTGTGAGGTGTGGGGTACCTGTTCACTAACCACGCAGACTTCCACGTTTAGAGCTAAATCCAAAGACGGCACATTTCAGGATTTGGGTAGGGGAAAATGGTCGGACACAACTCTCTATATTATAGAACTAAAAGACATTTGATATAACTACGCAGCCCAGCCGACCAGAAAACACAGGGTTTTGCGCTCTTTCCTTTCGAAGTATGAAGACAGGGCGGGACTTAGATTGAGCTCGTTCTTGTTATTGGCTGTGCCGACGAACAGAAATACTGTGATTGGTCAAAAGTCATTGTCGGTGGTGGCATCTCTCCAGCAATTTGCCATTGAGCTGTATGACATTTTCTGCGGTATACATTTCAACTCGCTCGACATCCCCCCCCCCCAATATTTTCTCCTCGGATCTGCACGATTCACAGAAATGACCCATTTTTATTTCAAAACGGCGAATTTCGCCGAAAAGCGGCAAGTTTGCATGCCTGATTAACATATCCATCAGATTCACTGCGCTGTCCTTAACTGCAATCAACTGTAGGCCTAATTACATGTAGCCAGTTAAACTCTGACGGACGGAAGGGGACTTTGTGCTGTTGCCTAGTTAGGGGCCAAGCAGCGAAGCTGGCGAAGGCCCCTATAGAGTTAGTAGGTTTTCTTCATTATTATTCTCTAGTCACCATTCCTCTCCCTCTGCAAGTCTATGGCAGCCCATAGAACCGTACGTAGGAAAATGCTGTAAATCGGCACACACATTCGGGCCCGGCTCAGCATTACCCACAGCAATTTATAGGTCCCCAGCCCCAACGCTCTAGCGCCACCAACAGGTCAAAGTTGCAGGTACATTTCTGCTTGTAACTTTTGAACCGTTGGGCCGATTTTTATAAACTTGGCATCCCTGGAATCCTTGGGCCAAGACGAATCCAACGCACCCTATGACGTCATTTTCCGCCAGGATAGTTTTCCCGCCATTTTGGATTTTGTAAAATTCAATAAAAATGCTATTTTTTCGGCAATTTTTGACCAATTCACCCGAAATTCAGTATATAGTATCTCTGTACTGAGCTACACATGGGGTCTTCAGGAATATTGGATATCTTTTATCGTTTAGCCGTGAGAGCCAATCAAAATTGTCGTAAACGTGGCGGAACAGGAAGTGAGGTCTTATCTCAGCAACCGTTTGTCGAATTGGGCAGGGATTTTGTAAATCAGATCCCCACCTCAAACTCTGTAGCGCCACCAGCAGGTCAAAATTGTAGCTACATTTTTGCCTGTAGCTTTTGAACCGTTCTCCCAATTTTCAAATTATTGGTACACAGGTCATCTTCACACTATGCTGCACCCAGGTATGGATTTTCGTAACGATTGAAAAAACTATCAGCTCTCAGCAGCCATTCAAAATTGTGGAAAGAATGGAGGGATTTTTCTCATCTCTCTGTCCCCTTTGCCAACGGCACCTGCGCACGTTCACTGACACCATTCTCGGCAGGGGGTCTCTGGACACACAAGAGACGAGAGCTTAGGTGTGTGCGTAGTCTGCTATTGCTCTAGTGTCAACCAAAGCCCCCCAGCCCTTGCACATACCCCCCCCACCCCCCACAGACAGAGAGAGAGAGAGAGAGAGAGAGAGAGAGAGAGAGAGAGAGAGAGAGAGAGAGAGAGAGAGAGACCATTGTTGTTCTCTCGGTTCCTCTGTCTCTCTCTCTCTCACACACACACACACACACACACACACACACACACTTACTTCTATATACACCAATTCCTCAGACCAGTCTCTCAAAAGGCTGGCCAACATTACATTGCAGCCTATAGGATTCTTATGTTTAGGATTTCAAGGACATATCTATTTTCAGTAGGCTCCCGATTCTTTTCCATAATATTGTATGTCATATAAACAATTTTACTAAATAGAATGATCACAGAGGATTATAATTGCTGTCCAAAAAGCAAACCTCTCAAGTATAGAAATGACTTGCTGATATTTTATAGACTAATTTGAGAGGGAATGGAAATGTGTTACTCAATATAAATCAAGGGCAGCACAGGCCCTGCCATGGCCAACCGGTAGGGCACTCGTCTATCATGCGGCTGACCCGGGTTTGATTCCCAGCCCAGGTCCTTTGCCTACCCTCCCCGTCTCTCTCCTCATTTTCCCCTCCAAGGAATGCACCCAAACATTGGCGAGATTTTGGCCAAAGGGGGCGCTGCAGTTCCTTCTGTTGCCATGGCAACTTTGGCAAGTTTACTGCTTGGCCCCGCATTGCTGCTTGCAGCTATATTTAACATTGATGTTTAACACTATAACAAAAATAAAATTTGACTGTTTTAAAAGGCTCAGCTTCACAGGAGTTTTGTGAAACATTCTTGTGCATACACTTCTAAAAAAACGATCTTTTAAAATTATTTGTTACCTTAACTTTCACATTTTAACATAACATAACCCTATCACTTGTTCACTTAAAATTGAATTTGACTTCTGATTTTACTTCTATGCTTCTCACGGCCGGCAGTTTCATGCTAGGAAGCAACTGATTCATAAGCGCAAAACTCGCAGAAAGCGGTATCAAAATAAAAGTCCAATTCGTTCTCAGTGTGTCATTAACCAAAATAGTCATACTGCACTGACCTAATGGTCCCATTGCCTACAGGAGTGTAGCTGTTTTATTTTTACACGTCAAATGTGTTATAGCATGTAATATTTGAATATTTGTCAACTTAAAAGTTAGGACTTAGTTCTCCCTTTTTGTGAAATAAATGGAAGCATGTTAAAATCATTGATATCTTTCCTCTTTCAGTTGGGTTAAATGAAGTCAAATTCAACATACCCATGATAAGCTTACATTTTCATTCTAATTTTTATATAATACATTTTATTTTAAAAAAACAAAAACAAAAAACAGAACCGTACAAAACCGAAAACCGTGACCTTGAAACCGTGATATGAACCGAACCGTGACATTTGTGAACCGTACCACCCCTAATGCTGATGTCTCTGAAATCGGGGTTTGTCTTTGATGCTTTTCTTCTTTCCTCTCTCTACTCCCCCCCACCTCACTATCTCTCCCCTGGCAGGCCGCATGCTCGCCTCGCCCTCCTCACCAAAGTCACTTTAGTGCTTACTGCTCCGGGTGCTTCTGGCTCTGGCTCTGACTCTGGCTCTGCACAGCGCCCGTGACACAATTGCAGCTGTTTTGGCGCTCTATAAATAAGACTCAATTGAACAGAGAGAGGGACTCTGCATGTGCCTGTCTGCAAGGTCATGTAGATAGAGCTTGTACATTCCCACTAAAGGCTCTTTTCCTTTTTTTAAATATTGTTTTTTGTCTTTTTCGACTTTATTTGATAGGACAGTGTGAGAGGTGGACGGGAAGCGAATTGGGAGAGAGACGGGGAAGGGTCGGCAAAGGACCCGGGCCGGGAATAGAACCCAGGTCAGCCGCATGGCAGGCGAGTGCCCCACCTTTGGTCACAGCAGGGCCTAAAGGCTGTTTTCCACTGTCGGTTTTCTGGTAGGCCTACTGGTCGACACAGTGCGACTCTGCCTCCACTTTTTGCTTTACAATTGAGCTGTGTCGTGTTTATTCGAAAAGCAAAAAGTGGCGGCCAAGTCGCGCTGTAGGCCTACCAGAAAACCGGCAGTGGAAAAGAGGCATGAATGACATAGATTTGGAGGAGGCTTGACTATGTGAAAGTGAAAAGTGAAAGCCGATTGGGGAACTCCAGCTCCCATTGTCATTGTGACACAGCACTCCACAGCGCACAAATGCACACTGCACACAATGAAATTGCATGTATGCCTCACAAGAGGGCAGCCTTCAATGGCGCCCCTAGGGAGCAGTGCGGTGGGACAGTACCATGCTCAGGGTACCTCAGTCATGGAGGAGAGCACTGGTTGAGTACTCCCTCCACCAATCTGGCGGGTCGGGAGTGGAGCCAGCAACCTTTGGGCTACAAGACTGATGCCCTAACCGCTTACCCATGACTGCCCACTGCCATGTGAACACTGACCTGCGTTCACCCATGTGCTTCTAGCCTAAGGAACTATGTGCAATCATCCCTCTCGCTCCCATCAAGAATGCCAGAGCTGAATTGTCTCCTGCCTGCCATCACCTTTAACATTTGGCTTTTGGCTGATTAAGTCATGAAAATCAATTGAGATGTAAGAATTCTTGAGGTCACTGTCCAGTGTTTCCCATACATTGAGGAAACTATGGCGGCCCGCCATAGTTTAAATTTGGCCGCCATAGTTTCCGAAAATGTTTAAATTTTTTTTTTTTTTTTTACGATTGCCGTTTTTGTTAAAAACGATTTGAATTACGATTTCCTTCGCATTTTCCTCCTGGAGTAAATACATCCTATATAGAAAACCACAAGTGCTTGAAAGACAGAGGGATCAAAAGCCTAGTCAAGTTGTTGTAGTTAACTTGGGTTTGAGAGCAATAAAAAAAAAACCTTCAGAGAAGGGACAGCTGGGATGAGTTTACTAACACTCCCCAGGCTTTGTTTTACAGTTGTAATGAGTTAGGTGACAGGCCTTCATTGACAAGGCAGAGGAGACATCGGGCTGCATATAGAAATTAATGTGTAATGAATGTGAATATACATAAATGTGTAATATGTTGTTCAGCCCTTTTAATGGGAGGAATTTTGAAAAACTGGCCCTGTGACCAGCACCCCTCATGTAGAATGTGTACGCCTATGTGTGTGTGGGGAAAAGGCATAGCCTACCCTCTTAGACCCTTTTTGTTTATGCGTTAACAATTTCACAGTAATCTTAAATTCTTATCTCTGCTCCTATTTTGTTTTATTATTTTTTTCATTACATAGACCAGTGGTTTTCAACCTTTTTCGTCTCATGTACCCCCTAAGCCTTTTCGTTGTGCCATGAGTACCCCCTAACTCATATTTTACATTGCCTTTTCTATTCCAGTGTGACTTTGCTCCATGCATTTCTTAAAATTGCATTTTTCCAAGTACCCCCTGCAGTGTGCTCGCGTACCCCTAGTGGTACACGTACCCCTGGTTGGGAAACACTGACATAGACCCCTGCATGTGTATTATGTAGCCTTATTTATCAAAATATAAATGGCTGAAATGTAGGCCTAGGCCTATAGTTTCTCCATGCGCCAATGTCATACTGTACTTGCCATTTTGCATTTACACTGCGCAAACACCCCCCCCCCAAAAAAAGGCCCGCGTGAAAAGACACCCCCCCCCGGACAAAAAAAATCCCGGCTGCCCCCATAGTTTCCAAAATTTCTGTGGGAAACACTGCTGTCAGAAAAACGCTTTGAGTCTGAACACAAGCAATTGTTGACCACAGCGATTCAGTTTTTTTGTCTAAGCAGTAACACACACATTATTATATATAAAACGCTGTTGGCATATTTTCGCAGAGAATTTCTAGGGCATTTGACATGAAACACCTTAAATAGTTTTTCCTGTCATTTCTGAAGTGTGATGTACTAGCCAACAGCCAAAGACGCTGCAGTGCACTATTTATCCAAAACACAGTTTGTGTGTGCGAGTGTGCACACAACACATCAAAACAAACTCTGACATGCAAGGTTTAAACTTAAAAGTATGTCAAACGAACAAAGGCAGCAACCTTGTCAATCCCGCACAGAACCAACTTTGACATGAGGCTTTGGCAGCCTTGGCTTGGCTGGGAGGCACTGACATGCTTTGCACACCGCCTCATCTTTCTTTTATCATACTCTTTTATCTGGCATTTTGTCTTTGTCCCAGAGGGTGAATTCAGCAAGTGCGGTTATTATGCTCGTACAGCAGTTCCACTATAGAAAAGCCTGCTGGGTGTGCTCCATTTACTGGAACAACAGTAACAGAGGGATAACTGTTTAGACGAGATTTTAATGGGCAACTGAGTATTCTGTAGTTGGTGTCAGCCCACTGGCTGTAAATTATGGGATACAAGGTTCCATAGATGGGCAATAACACTACACGCACACACACGCACACGCACACACACACACACACACACACACACACACACACACACACACACACACACACACACAGAGGAATTGTAGTGTGTCTCATAAACCTTTCAGTTCGAAATCCAATATCAAGCAATTAATTTGGTAGTCAGAATTCCTAGTAATTTCCTGGTCAACCCTCTCCTCTGCATTACAGATACCGAACACACGATCAGAGATGTAGGCAAGCCTTGTGTTTGTGTTTATGTTTATATTTCGATAAATGAGCTGATGTTTTAATCCAGCAACCAAGTAGGCCTACTGAAATTAATTGAATGAATGAATGGATGGTTGAACTGAATGTCCACTTCTGCCTTCAATGCTGTTCATTAATATAGTTCATAGAGTGTGGACTGTATAAGAAGACCATGCTTTTTCTTGCAGTGTGTGCTCTGGGAGTAAAAGTTAGTGCATCACGAGAATGTTAGCTGAATGTTTGTATAAAATGTTGAAGTGTTTAACTGAAATAGAAAATACCCAATATACCTTTTAAATTGCATTTCTCAAAAGCTTGTCTCCCATATGTAACCTGCATACAATTCTCATTATGTTGCAATAAAGCTGAATTTAACTCTGATGAAGCAATAGCAGGTCTCTCCTGGTGCTTCATAACTGGGAATTTGTAAGATTGTAAGATTTTTGTTGTAACGATGTTGCAATGTTGGTTTCCCAGAACTGTAGTTCTTTTTGTAAAGTATTTTTTGGGGCTTTTTCAAGCCTTTATTATGTTTCATGAGACAGGATAGTGAAGGACAGACAGGAAGCGAGTTGGGAGGGATAGAGATGGGGAAGGGTTGGCAAAGGACCCGGGACGGGAGTCGAACCCGGGTCGGCCACATGGCAGACGAGGGCCATACCGTTAGGCCACAGCAGGGCCGACACACTGTAGTTCTATCAGTAGTACTGTATAAACTAACAGGCCGAAACGTGGCTTTCCCTACAGAGGGACAGAGTGAGTTGTTGAGTTTAGGCGTGGTTTTCTGCTTGCATCACAAAGAAAGTCATGCAAGACCTTGTGTGTGTGTGTGTGTGTGTGTGTGTGTGTGTGTGTGTGTGTGTGTGTGTGTGTGTGTGTGTGTGTGTGTGCGCATGTGCGTGTGCGCATGTGCGTGTGCTTGTGCGTGTGCATGCGTGCGTGTTTGCGCGTCGTGTGTGCATGTGGGTGCGTGTGTGTTCGAGTACCACCAACACAACAACAAGTGTTCCAGGCGTACGTGACGTGTACCTGTCCTTGCCCGTCTCCTTCTTGAACAGGTCGTCGAACTGCAGCATCTTCTGCCAGGAGATGATGTAGACCTTGAGCTTGGGCAGCACCTGGTTCATGAGGCGCAGGTTGTTGTAGACCAGGCCCTTGCCGTCGCGCCGCATGTAGTTGCTGGGCCCCCAGAAGATGAAGGCGGCGTCCTGGCTGGCGTTGAGCAGGTCGTGGCGGCCGCGCAGCACGCGCTGCATGCTGGAGTGGGCCACCACGCCGGCGCGTCGTTCATGCGGATGACGCACTCGGCCTGGTCGATCTCCGCGCCACGGCCCCCACCCGTCAGGTGGCCCGAGCTGGTGACCAGGGCACAGCTGTTGCAGTGCATCCTCAGGGGCTGAAGTGGAGGAGAGAGGAGGAGAAAGGAGAGAGGAGAGAGGAGAGGAGAGAGGAGAGGAGAGGAGGGGAGAGAAGAGAGAAGAGAGGAGACGGAGAGAGGAGAGAGGAGAGGAGACGGGGAGAGGAGAGAGGAGAGAGGTGAGAGGAGAGAGGAGAGAGGAGAGAAGGAGAAAGGAGAGGAGGGGATAGGAGAGAAGGAGGAGAGGAGAGAGGAGAGGAGGGGAGAGGAGAGAGGAGAGGAGACGGGGAGAGGAGAGAGGAGAGAGGAGGAGAGAGGAGAGAGGAGAAAGGGGGAGAGCAGAGGAGGAGAGCGCAGAGAGGTGAGAGGAGAGAGAATAGTGGAGGAGAGAGAAGAATGGATGAGAGAGGAGAGGAGAGAGGGAAGAGGAGAGTGGAGGAGAGGAGAGAGGGTAGTGGAGGAGAGAGCGAGAGGAGAGCGGAGGAGAGGAGAGGAGAGGGAGAGAGTAGGAGAGTAGAGGGGAGAGAGATGATGATGACGGACACTGCTCTTTTCAAAAGAGGACTGGGAATACATACAGTACAAACACACACACACACACACACACACACACACACACACACACAAAACATAGTTATACATAACACCCTGTTGATCACACATATAGAGTAGAGTAGCTTTTTCCTTTCACTTCCCCCACCAGTGTTAACACGTGCATGTTTTTTAAAATAGCCCTCATGTGTGGGATTACAGTACAGTTCAATGGCAAATGCCACAGTCGTGGCCAATAAGTGGATCTCCTGCACTCGCATGGTCTGCTAGCCCAGCTCCCCTGCACAGCAGTGCATGTGTGCACCTTCAGGGAAGCCGACAAGGGCGGGACAAAAGGGTCACCTGTCCCGGGCCCAGGGAAATGGGGGGCCAGAAGACGGTGTGGAAGACGGGATAAAGGCCTGGCTCAGGGGCTGGGGGAAGTGTTGCATTTGCTCTCTGACGCTTTTTTCCTTTCCTTTTGCTTTTTTTTTTGCTTGCCTTTTTTTTATTTTATTTTTTAGCTCTGCTCCCTCCCCGATGCTGTTTAAGTCGATGAGATGCAAAACAGCTCGACACCAAAGCTGCTCAATTTGTCCTGGGTGATGGAATCTACTACTAGTACGGACTGGGAGGGCTAGAGGAAAAAAATGAAAAGCAAAAAAAAAACATGAAATGATAATAACAAATGGCAAATGGTTGTTCTCCTGTGGCTTTGCCCTCCTTTAAAGCCAAACTTACATGTGTGTGTGTGTGTGTGTGTGTGTGTGTGTGTGTGTGTGTGTGTGTGTGTGTGTGTATCTGTGTGTGAGTGTGTGTGTGTGTGTGTGTGTGTGTGTGTGTGTGTGTGTGTGTGTGTGTGTGTGTGTGTGTGTGTGTGTGTAGCGGAGGCTTCCTCTGGTGTGGTATCACACCCTAAGATAGAAGAGAGCAGGTCGGGGGCCACAGTGGGGGGGTTTATCTAGCTGTGATGCATATGTGTGAAGAACTGCACATCCTGAGCAAAAGAGAACCACAGAAATATGTAGGCTATGTATATGTGTGTGTGCATGGTACTGTAGGTGTATCTGTTTGTGTGTCTTCGGCTATGTGTGATTGTATGTGTGTGTGTGTGCGCACGAGTGTGTGTGTGTGTGTGTGTGCATGTGTGATTGTATGTGTGTGTGTGTGCTGTGCCTGCCTGTGCATTTGTGCATGTGTTTTTGTGGAAGATTGTGTGCTGGTGTGTGGCTGTGTGTGTGTGTGTCTATGTCTGTGTCTGTGTCGCTGTGTGCGCGCGCGCATGTGTGTGTGCGCGTGCCTGTGTGTGTGTGTGTGTGTGTGTGTGTGTGTGTGTGTGTGTGTGTGTGTGTGTGTGTGTGTGTGTGTGTGTGTGTGTGTGTGTGGCCAGGCTTCTGTGCTGACATGATGTTTAATGAAGGGGGGAGTTAATGAGGTCCCTGAGGCCCCCACCAGAGCAGCAGGCGTCTAGCGCCTAACTCTCCTCTCCCACCTAGCAGGACAAGAGCCTCTCCTGTCAGACATACAGACTGGGGCAGTGGAAGAGAGGGAGGGAAAAGAGGAGGAGGAGGAGAGGGGGATGAGGAGGAGAGGGTAAGCTTGGATGAGGAGACAGTTCAGGGGGGGGGTTACAGGGAGGGAGAAAGAAGAAGAGGAGGAGAGCAGGGGAATGAGGAGGAGAGGGTAAGCCTAGGTGAGGAGACAGTTTAGGTGGGTTTACAGGGAGAGAGAAAGAAGAAGAGGAGGAGAGGGGGATGAGGAGGAGAGGGTAAGCCTGGGTGAGGAGACAGTTTAGGGGGGTTTACAGGGAGCGTGCGCAGGTCATTATTTGACAGCTATGATTGGATGCAGATGAGGTTGAGCTCAGTTGAGCTGATTCCCTTCCCCGTTGTGTCCCATTCTGCGGTTTAAGTCTTGCTGATGGTACCAAATCAGGCCTTATCTGTATTCAGTTGCTTGGCGGAGAAAAAAAAACTTCCAGTGGCAATACAGTGCTTCTGTTGAAGGTGAAGGAAAAGGTGCAGGACAATGGCTGATTGTAGTTTTCAGAGTGAAGTGAACTTAAGGTCAGATTAGACTTCAGCAACTGTGCGTGTGAAAAGTCGTGTGGGAGTGGCCACAAACCAACTGTGTATTCATGCATCTGCGAGATCTGCGAGGTCCGAGGTCTCGTCGAGAGCCACATTTGAAATTGCGTGATTACCTTCACTACATTGCAAGCACTGCGGTGATTATTAAGCAATGTTGCTTTCTAGCCCGGTTAGCTAAGTATTTTAACAAACTGCAAAGGCAATGTACTGGTATCCTTATTTGACATATTTCACGAGCAGAAAATGCAAGCATGTAAACACGGACGCAGAGGCTATGCGTTCGAAGCATGAATCTAGCTTTAAAATTTGCGTTTTGTTAAAAAACGAAAGTTTGAGAGGAGCATAATGAAATTTGGCATGCCTAATTTACCACCTACCTGTTCTCCACTCAACTGTCATTCGCCTGAATTCATCGCAAAAAGATAGGCACGCCAATTTAACCAGCTGCATCTCATTCTCCGCCCTGTCGTCATTTGGTGGAATTTCAGTGTACTGGAATTTGGAACGCCCCTTAATTAACTACACAGCATTTATTCTCTGCATACCTGTCACCGGTCAGAAATGTTCTTTCTCGCTCACACCCATCACCTCCCCTTTCGCCTCCCTTCTGCCGCTGTTCGATCGATTCATCAGGTGTCTTGCCCTAGCTTCCTTCCAGTTCACCTCGATCCTTTGCTCTCCTACCACCATCTGCCGGGGGATGTCCGCTCGGAGTCCGAACATATCTGCAGGCGAAGATACTACCCAAGCTCTCAGTGGCGCCCCGTACTCTCGAGCTTGAGAATGTCTTCTGCATAGGCATTTCTCTGCTGTGGCAGTACTTCAGCAACACGGCCAGCGAACTTGTCTAATACGCCACGTAATCTATCTCAGCTTCTTGAGTACAGTGGTCCCTGCGGACCCTGCGGTTCTCCAGCGAGAACGAAGATGTATGCATACATGCTTAATCCAAATTTCAGAGAGTAAACTAATGAAATTCTTTTTGTTGTGTTTTTTATTATTTCATGACTGGATCCAGCTATGAAATAATACTTGTAATAAAAAACAAAACAAAAAGGATTTTAAGTGTGCAGACCCCTCAGGCGTCTGTGACAACGTGGAGGTGTCCTTCACACCCTATGAAGGATATACAGTGCTGTGATGGAGAGGGGAACATCAGCTTGGAAAGCCATCACCCGCAGGTGTGGAAAGAAATAGATTAACCTTGGGGGATGATGATACATACATGACAGTCAAAAAATGTTCTGAGAGGAATCTCTTTAAATACAGCTGACACAATACAAGCTCACGGAGCCGTTGGCAACTGAAAAAACAAACCACAAAGCGCTGTTAATCATGCAATTTGTGCAGGAGGAAGCGACCTTTTGTTTTCTTCACATTCCAAGTGGAATTACCAATTAAGCCTCATCAATGAACACAAACCAGAATGTGGAATTTTTATTTTTGCAAGTGTCAGGGTGCACACACGCACGCACAGACACACACACACACAAACAAGTGCCACAAACACACTCTCCTTCTACCCCTTCCCCTGGATAATGTAACAACGGATTCAAATATCACAGCCACCATTGGTCACAGTACATGGGAGACATTTACGATGCCCATGCATTTGGGCTGCAGTAAATACATTTCCTGTCCGCGTCATGGTGGATATAACAAATATGGGCACATATTGCCTCCTGGAGCGAGAACCAAACAAGAAGCATCTTCTCACAGCCTCATTCCATTTTCACTCTATTTATTTGTTTGCTATTTATTTATATCATTATTTAGAACAGCGAGAGGCAAAAGATGCAGCGTGCCGCCCTACAGAGAGGCAGTCCAGTGCATATGCAGCATGCCAGCAGGGCCTGGGCGGAGATAGCCAGTAATAGGGCCACTGAAAGGCTACAATCACACAGCTCAGCAGGAAGCTTCATATCAGGCTCACCCTACTGCAGAACACACCATTCAAGCCATTCATTCTCTTCCACACTGACATTTCACTGTAAACAGACAGCAGAAACCTCCCAAAAGAGTGTTTTGCTTCGTGATTGTCCTGCTCGCTTATACAGTAATTATTTCCCCATCCATCTATCTGTATTTGAAGAGCGCATAAATCCTTGGCACACAAAAGCTCACAATGGAACGGGAAAAAAAAATCCTAGAAAAAATAAAAGCGGCGAGCTGCAATTAGTCTTCATTCAACTTCATTCAAACAGTAGCTAATGGCAGAAGAAGACATCAAATATAGCCTTAAAGCAAGTGTCCTGGGGAGAGGAATCGAGGTCCACATTTGCATTGTGCGAGCTGACTAAGGGTGCTGATGGGACAGCTCTCAGTTAGTTTCCACGCCCAGGGCCGCTGACAGCTTTTGCCAGGCCCGGGACACAGTAATCTGAAAGGGCCCCAAACCCAATACATTCAATGTAATAAGGACCCAATTCTGGGCCCCCTCTCACCCTGGGCCCCGGATAACAGACCCCTTTTTGCCCCCCTTGTCGGCATCCCTGTCCATGCCTATCGGGGGGCAGTGCAAGTGGAGTGGAGTGGAGCAGAGTACAGCGGAGAGGAGCCAGAGCAGGAGCAGAGCAGAGCAGAGCTGGAGCAGGGAGCTAATGATGACGGGGCGATGAGGCATACTAGACCCGTAGCGGGGGCTGCTGAAACAACAGCAATTAGCCCAATCCCATAGGCCAGAAATCATTCCCCCACTGATGACAAGCCTTTGCTTACGATCCCACCATGAGATCTTAATTAGACTGTGCCAACCTCGCCCTCCCCTCTCCACCCCACCCCACCCCACCCCACCCCACTGCCATCAAACCCTCCCACATCCACCATCATCATCTCTACCATGCTGCTCTTCACTTCTCAATACTCAAACCCGTTTCTCTCTTTTCTACCCCCAAAAGTTCTCCAAGAAGGAATGAACAGCAGCCCAATTATTCAAGCTGAGGATACATGCCTGTGACCTACAAAGGGTTGATTAAAACTCATGAGAACGAAGACAGAGACAGCCGCCCCTTGGAGAAGTACGGTCCAAAGGGGGTTAGAAAGGGAGGATGAAGGGGAAGAGAGAGAGAGAAAAACTGAAACTGCTGAAGCTTTTATGGCAGCTCTCTTGTCGCAGGACGTTGGGGATTCTTTTTTAAAAAGAGCGCACCTGTCAGTCGGCTTAAAGGGAGTGTCTGATCTAAGTGGGATCTTAGAAGACGACAGAAACGCAGGGAATGAAATGGAGAGGTGGGAATAAGCAGTCTTTGGGAGCAGAGAGGAGCGGAGAGGAGCGGAGAGGAGCGGGGCCCTGGCAGAACAGATTGATTTATCTCCTGCTGCTTTGATCTCGGCAGGGACATTTAGAAGAAGCCGCACCTTGGAGGAAGACAAGATCAAATCCTTAATCCAGGTCTCATCTCTCTGCAAACATGGCCAGCTGTTTTCGCATCATCATGGCCTCAAGACCTACACATCGATGTATTTTAGTTTATTTCACGGTAATAAGGGATGATGATTAAAGTACTAAAGGGTTAAAGACTAAAGTAGAGCAAGAAGTCAGGTGTAGGTGTTAGAAGAAATATAAGGAAGAATGGGGTGAAACGTGACCTACATCCTGCTACTGCTACTGCTATTGCCTCCAGATTGGAGTGGTGAGCAGAATGTGGGCAGATTCTCCATGATTGGGGAGTACAAAATTGGGGCACTTATGTCCAGGGTTGGGGGAGAAATAGGGCCCAGGCACTTTTGGCTTGAAGGGCCCCCTCATAATTAGCGGCGCAGAACTTACTCACCGGTGGGCCCCGCACCCTCGTGGGCCCCTATTTTCAGAAATGTAATTTTAAAAAAAAATCATTTCTGAAAACAGGACCCCACAAGGGTGCAGGGCCTACAGGGAAATGCCAGGTGCAAGATGCCAGATGACCATTCCAGCCCTGCTTGCTTATGTCCAATGTCTGACTTCTTTGCTGTGTGGAAAAGCAAGTGGTCCGTGGAAGAATAACTTCCCAGAAGCAGAAACCACAAATTGACCTCCAGTTGAGGATCAAAACATCAGCTCAAAGAAGTCTAACTGCTTACAACTAAACTCTTTGATTAGCATTAGTTTGACTGACAGACAGACTGACATGGGAAGATCATTTACATTCCATTCCATTTACAAATGTCGTGCTGATTCACTTTCACACTTGCCATATGAGGAGTAGAAAATAAATGTCCACCTGGGTAAACCAATATAGCATCATAGTTATACAGTTTGTTTGAATCATTACTGACTGGCAAATCTTTGCAGTTGTCTCGTCTTCATGGCCAATAAAACAGTACACACAGTAAATACAGTAAAAGCAACTGTGTGATCTTGAAAGTACCGGTGATAAGAAACATGATTCATATTCATGACTTGGTACACATCTAAAGGGTGTATGACAGGATCGGATAGTTAGACAGCTTCCTGCTTGGACCCAGTGTAATAAAGAAGAAAAAGCGGCCTTGATTTCAACAAGGTATGAGTCATGCACGTATCAGAATAGACACCATCTTCACCAATAATTGGCAGAAATTAATACACAGCAGCATGCAGCAATGTTCCCAAGACACCAGGTTCCCTATTACGAGAAAATGGGCCTATTTACTGAAGAATATAAAGGGCCAAGGAGGTCTACATAAGGGGAGAAGGTGGTTCCATAGAACTCCATTCAACGGTTTTGATGCTGTAGCAACCCCATGTGAGTAGGCTGCCGGATGTGAGTGCCCGGATATCCGCCCGAGTATTTCCGGATATCCGCCCGAGTATTTACGTCTATTTTACCTCAGCTACTCGCTTTCGGTCGTGTATTTACGACAGTTTAACCTCAGTTACATGATTTCGGTCCGATTTGAGTCTGACTGAAGATGGAAGGGACATAGGTGCCGTGCGTAAAGAGCCCACCGCACATCGCCGTTTCGGCGACACCAGAAAGTTCCTTGATCTCCCAATCAAAAGAATAGGCCTAGGCCAGGTGAACAATAACATCAAATTAGTAATAAAACAAATTAATAAAATGAACTTATAACTTAAAACCGAATTGATTTGGGTGTGAAAATTAAACTGTCTCAACCGGGCACCCAAAGGGAATCCATCAAAAGATAACGGCGTTACTTTCGTCGGCATTAGACTATTTTGTTTTTATTATCCAGGAGGACTGAGCTGAAAACTGCAGCAGTCACCTTGCACAGTTCTAGCTGCTCTGAAGCACGTGCGTGTCTACGCAAATCATCCTGCACATTCGCAATGTTAAATAAAAAGTTTTGCACAAGACTATAGTCTAAAATAGATGCACTGCCACAGACACTGGAATAGCCCGTTTCGGAAGGCATTAAAGTCACGAGTTTACCCAGTCTAAATGTAGCTAGCACTCGGGAAGTTTCTGAGTTTTACTCCTTACCTTATGTTATTATTATTATTATTATGTTATTATTACATTGTGTAGTTATTATTCGGTGGTGCAAAAACAACACGCGAAACCATGCCGCATAGCCTATTGTGCCATAGGCTATTATTGATACTGAATATAAATATTGGAGCCTCCGTGTCTAGATAAAGTCAGAGGCGCGCGCGCACGCTCTTATTTCTGTATTATATGAAAACATCCTAAAACGGTTACAACATCAGAGGACCTTCGTGGTGGAGGATAGGCCTACTTGCGGCAGCGGCGGGGGCCGAGAGTTGTTACGAGACACTCTTAATATTATTGAAGGGACAGACCATGCTCGATACTTTACCCGGTGTAAATGTAGGCCTTGCACTCGAAAAGTTATGCCGCATATTGTGCAGATTATTTGGTGATGCCAACAACACGTGAAACTAGGCACATTGGAGAGCCTATAATTTAGACATAGCCTATTCATTCGATTGTGCTACGTAAACTTAAAAGTGTAAGTACATAATCAAACGGGACGCTGAAATATTGGAGCCAGTAACTTCGTGTCCGGTGGATATTGTGCAGAAGTGTGTGCGCGCGCACAACTAATTTCTCTCCCATCTCTTTGCTCATCAAGCCTCCGATCTCCAAAAAGACACGAGCACTCAGGATAACTGTTTACAAGAGCTGTTTAAATAATGTGATGCACGTTCTTCATGAAATTGCATGGTTTGGCCATGCACCCTAAATTCAAAATGACTGCATTCGCACATATCGTTTAAAAATCCACTATGGAAATGTCACTCTTAATGTGCAAGTATTGGATATGAAAAAAAGATCCTAAAACGGTCACAACACCAGAGGACCCGTGGTGGTGTGGTGGATATTTGCGGCGGGGGCCGAGGCCGAGCTGTTACGGTAGGCTACAATCATATTATAGAAGGGACAGTCAGGCGACACAGCGCGACTCACATAGGGTAGCTGTGGTACCGCAAAGCATTCCTGATGGTGGAAATGAATGCAAATGCATGCAAATACTCCGGCGGATATCCGGGCACTCACATCCGGCAGCTACTTACATTGGGCATAGAGGGTGGAGTTTATCTAGAGGGTTCATAACCATGTTAGCTTCCGGGAATCGGTTGTTCCAAAAAAAAATGGCGGCTGGTGTGAAAATCGCTCAAAATCGCTGGAAATACATAGAGATGAATGGGCGACATTTACTTGATTTTCACGTAAAATACCGAGAAATATACTTCCGAATCAACGGGAATCTCTTCACTGACTGAGCTTTATACCAAATCATGTATTCTTCTGTTGTAAGGTTAGCTGTAGAATTTTAAATTAATTTTAGAGTATGGCTCCAATATACCTATTGTCAGACACTGAACCACAATGGAATAGGCATTGGAGGCTTTCTGCACTGCTGTCCAATGCTAGTACTAGGCCTAGTTATTATATCGAGTGTATTACAGTGTATTGTAAAAAAAAAAAAAAGAAGTTATTGACGGATTGTGGTGAAAATTTCGATTGGGGGGGGGGGATGACAAAAGGGCAAGGGGTTTAAGTTCTTCTTCACCGCAAAAAAACAATATAGGCCTAGGCATTAATCAGGCAGTGTGTGGAAAAAAACAGAAATAAAAAACGCATCAAAAGAACGAAGTTAACGACGCTGTGAATCTCGAGTCAGCCGATATCCTGTGCGATTTAAAGTAGGCCTAGGTAGCGTACATTATGCCATTATGCCGACCAGTTCGGTTAATAGTTAGGTTAATAACCTAATCTTAATGATAACAACTTGTAGGCCTAGGCTGCTAGGAGTGTTGTCCTGGAAGCCAATGAAGATTTAATGAAGATTTACTTAACAAATAATTAGGACCTATAGCCCTATATGGCATCCTATTTGTTTTTCAAGTCTATCCTTCCCTTGTTTTTGTGATGTCAAAATTAAATGGCAATGGCAATGGCAATTTAAAAAAAAAATCCTGGATCTAGACCACCACCAGAATTAACCAACTAGCCTATAGAAATGTTAATAAATACCCTTCAGAACGTTTTGAGTTATGCTGACAGATAGACCAACGACCGTAGCCTACCCCAAGCAAAACCTCCTTCGTGGAGGAAATAAGCATTCGACGTCTTCGAAAGGGCAGAATAGATAATAAAAATGCCCCCGGGATCGTCGTTCAGGACTGTAAAAACGTTAGGCCTTTAGGTTTAATGTTCTGATTAGTTCATTTAGCCAATATCGTAATTGAAGGAAATGTATACCCTTATGCGTCACTTATTTTAAGGTCTCTGACTGTAAATATGTTGTTTATTCTGTTGTCTGGCTGTTTAGGCCTACATTCCCATACAGAATGAGTAGGCCCTAGTCTACTCTGCATCTTTGGGTTAGGTTAAACATTGAGGGCCTATAACATAATTCACAAACTTACCGGATGTATAGGTAGTCGTTTGTCTTTGCATTAAAATAGGCCTACTTCATTTCATTATACAATGGTGTTCATGATCAGCCATACATCCTTCAATGGGCCTTTTGTTTTGTAGTTCGTGCAGTTAATTGCAGAACACTGCATTCGTAAGGTTAAATCTTTCGATTTCTTCGGAGAAGGCATTGCGAGACTCTTCCATGCATAGGAAATGAATGGATGGCTGAAACAAGATGGCCGCTTTTTCACACCAATGCTAAATTGCGACACCTACAGACCGATTCCCATAAAACACGCTTATGAACTCTCTAGATAAACTCAAACCTCTATGCATTGGGTTGCTACAGATGCAACCGCGGCCGATTTACTTCCGCCTCCAAAATACGGAAGTGAAATAATCACCTTGGCAACGTTGAGCTACATTGCTGATAGGTCAACATCGCTGACAGCGCCAGCCAATCCGAAAACCCCTACTTGAAGTCATATGTCCCGCCCTCCCACCCAATGCTGCCGCGCCGTTAGATGAAAATATGTCATGGCGTCTCAAGATATTGAAACAAGTTTTCAGCTGTGGAAATAATCAACACCGAAAACCTTGATTGTCACAAAACCACCAACGCAAGTTGAGATACAACTGGTGATCGGTAAGTGTGGAGAATAGCAATATGATATTTATGTAATGGTACTAGGGCCAACGAAATCTTGAAGGGCTTATGAAACATCATACGGTAATATTATTTAGCTTAGCGGCTAACCTGAGCCAGCCAAATGGCATTAGATCTAACTTACTTAACCTCACCACCTTGTAACGGCATGTTGTAATGTACAGACACATTGTACAGTTGCAAACTGAACTGTACACGGAAAGTGCATATGTGCTATTTGGGGTCTTCGTATTATTTGGCCGAAAACTATTATTCAAGTCTTCAATGTAGGCCATATCTCAGTAGCATCATTGAAGTTGTGCAGGCGAGAGCCCTTGGATGTTCGGTCTCACGTTGAATATTTATTTTTAACATCTGCGACCATTGGCGTTAAATATTATTAGGTCATTGTCTGCCACACCAAGTTAACCCCCTATACGGACATTTAGCATATGTACTCACAGCTGCTGTGTATAAATCCCTCTACAAATTACGTGCAAAACAATTAATTAAACCTTTCCGTTTGACAGACACAAACCATGGACGTTGAAGAACGGCTCCTCATCATCAAGCTGTCATCCAGAGTGAAGATTGCAGTCAAGCAATCATGACCCCCCTCCCCACAGTTTTCGAGAAGATTCAGAAATAATAAAAAAAAACCCTTCTCATTCTTAAATCATATTACTAAAGTAAACGGTAGGCAACCCAAAACCTTTCAGTTATAAAGCATAGGTAATACAGTACTATGACAATTACACCATCTGGTATTTTGAGTACTTGAAATTCAGATTAAAGTGAAATCTTGACTTCAGTGTCTTCTTACATGTGTGCTTTCTAAACGTGCAAATCATTATGTGGACGTTCTTTCCCACTTCTAAGAAATGCATTACTTCAATTCTTAACATTTGTCTGGACATTCGTCTAAACCAGGGGTAGGGTACCTTTTTCATTGGGCCACTTCAAAGTCCTTCAACGACCATGTAAGTCCTCCAAGGGCCGTACTATGAACACAAAACAGGATTTCCCCCAGCTTTTTTGGCCTATATTGAAGGTGGCCAGCTTTACAACAGACCCCACCTTCTCTTGGTCCCTTGAATATAACTTAATTGTATTGCTGATGTAATTTCTAAGATGCCTTTACAAAATATATATATCATATTTGACTTAAAGCTGTACAACATTAAAATAATATTGGGTAGCGGATAAGATGGCCTGAGGGGCCGTAAACGGCCCTTGAGGCATGGTTCCCCACCCCTGACCTAAACAGATGTTGTAACAACAGTGTGTTAATCAATATTGAAAAACAATTCAGAAACAAAATGTGTGTGATGTACTAGCATTTATTAAGTGTGTTTCATAATTGCAACGATTTCACAATGGTGGTCGACAGCAGATCCTCTGGGGTGAACTTGTGGTGGTAGGATGCAGGCAGGAGCGTACTGTACACATCTTCAGCTGTAACAATAAACACAAATCCAATAGCAAAATAATTAATGTAAGAATCATACCATCACACTAAGTGAAACGAGAGCTTAGTGTGCAGACTTGATTTTCAGCAACCAAATAAGGCACACGCAAAGTTCTCAGGAATATGTAGGCCAAGGGTAGACAGCCTATGTGACGTCGAGTGCCAATGACCGTACCACCCCTTAGCCATGCAGAGAGCTTAGGCTTAGAACAGCAGTGGTACACCTCACTTCCCAAGCACATAACATGTCTCATAGCAGTAGTGTAGGTATGTTTTTGATATATTGATATGTACTAATGTCCCCTCAGACTGCTGTGCATACCGAGATGATCTGACCGGTGGTGGTGGAGGTAGTACACCTCACTTCCCAAGCACATAACATGTCTCATAGCAGTAGTGTAGGTATGTTTTTGATATATTGATATGTACTAATGTCCCCTCAGACTGCTGTGCATACCGAGATGATCTGACCGGTGGTGGTGGAGGTGGTTTGGTTTGGGTGCTGGCATGCAGCGAGGGGGTGTCACACAGACGACTGTGATGTGCCCTGAAAGACAAACAGAATATGCACCAAATCAAACGCAGTGTTGGGGGTAACACATTACAAAAGTAATTAATTACGGCCAGGTTTCCCAAACTGGGGTGTGAGCACCCCTGGGGGTGCGTGGCCTACCACAAGAGGACCATCACTTAGGGGTTGCGCAAACCACATTGAAATGTACAAGGGGGTGCACATGGAAAAAAGTTTGGAAACCACAATGTAATGCATTACTTTTGTAAATCACCAGATCCATATTTTGGCAATTATTTTGGCTAAAGTAACTGAAGTAATGCAAAATAACTGTAATGGCCTACATACATTTAGTAATATTATGATGTGAGGGATAATTTTTAAATGACAGTAACGTGTAATCGGTAATGTATTGCAGCTTTTCAGTAACTTGCTGAACACTGATCAGACGACACAAAAAGCAAGTTAGGCCTATGTGCATCCAAACATTCTGTTTATAAACATTGATCAGCTCAAGACACTTACCTTTCTCCAAATGCCAGATATCAACGGGTCAGGTGGTGTTGTGATGCTGTCCTCTTCCTCCTCTAACCTGGATGTTTTACTTGACCTTGGTTGGACTGGTGTTGAGGTTGAAAGGGTCCGTGGTGCATCTGTTTTTATCTTGACACTTCTCTTTGTGGAAATCTCACTGGAATGGCACCTCTATAACAACATAATAAGCTACAGATAAGTCAAATGAGGCACACACGATGTTCCCAGGAATATAGGCTAATGGTAAGGCATTTCACTTCACATGCAACATTTGACAGTGTCATACCATTAGTACAGGTATATGTTTGACACATTACTAACCGTTGCTCTGGTAGTGATAACGCATGCCCCATCGACGGCTGATCTTCTGGCTGTTGGTGGAGGTGGCACGGTTTGGATGCTGAGCGAAGAGCGTTACACCGACGCCTGAAGTGCTCTGAAAGACAAGCAGGATACACACCTAATCAAACGACACAACGCAATACATCCAGCCGCTTCCATTTAGACGACGTGGCATTGATCGCAATGTTTTGAGTGAAACAGCAAAACTGACTAGACAGAGCATCGTGTCCTATGTCCCATCAGTCCTTATATAAATGGTTCTAATGAGGCGATTTTTTTTACTCAAAAGCCATAAAAGTGCGAATATCTGCCGGGCCATGCAAGGACAGACGGTCCTTGCATTGTTTGAACAGGCCTGTAGTTGAGTGGTGCTAGGGGAAATTCTGGGTTGTCTATTATGTGCTCGAAATGCATTAAACAAATTGTTTATATTGTTCTCGGGCTATGTTTATCTCTCCTCTGAGTCAACCGTATAGCAGCTGGTGAAATCACACACACACGACCATGCATGCTAGCTACAGAAAGCAATATATTTGCACCAAGAAGACGTTGACAGGAGTACGATGAGCTATTTGCAGATTACGGTACGGAGGGAGGGTGTCTACACATCATGCATCTGATGCACGCCAAAACATACACGCTTTGGTCATAATACTAATGACATTCAACTTAGAATTAAGTTGCTTAACAAATCGACAGACCAAACACAGCTAGAGCTCTATTTACATATTGATCAACAAGAGCTAATAACAAGTTAGCATATCGTACACCTCAGTCATTTTGGTCATACAGCCACAGAGCTCTTGTACTTTTTTTTTATTTTACTTACCAAAACTGCAGAGCTTCCGACAGAATACGGATTAGTACATCCAAAGGCACAACAAGACCTAAGTATTAGGAAAGTGAATCAATGAAATAATCCATCAAACTCGTGATGAAGTTGTTCAAAGTAGGGACTTCCCTGGAGGGACTTTTTGGCACGACACCGGCGCGGGACTGACTGAGTCGAACGTCTCCTTGACGACGCCCTGTCAATCAAAAAATAATTCTAAAGAATGTCAACTGTCAATCAACCCAGATAACAGCGCTCATTGGTCATTTAAACTATTTTAATAACACTTTCAAACAAGGGGTCGGTCAAAAAAGAATACCGGGGTGGTTTGAAAGGGACGGGAAACTATCGTTTGAAAGAAACAGAGCATGCATGGTATGAATTGCTTCGGAGGTACATTGCTTTAAGTCGCACATAGAGAAGCATGGAAAAAGGCACTCTACTCCCTACTTCCGCCGCCAACATGGCGATGTCCCGCCCCCCGCCGTTGCATCACAACAGAGTAGAACGTACCTTATCCCCTTCCTTACTGTATCATTATAAAGGGCACTTAATAACACATGCTGTTGAGTTTTCAAAATGGTGGCCGCAGTGCTTGATGAATGTTCCAGACTGTAAACAGAGTTCCTGGCGCCTACTTTGTATTTGAGATACTTATTTCCCCTTCAGATCAATTTGATGAATATAAATTATGTGTCATCGTTACACATCAATTATAGCTCATATGTATATTTCTCCTTAACCCCTTAGGGCAGAGCCTACAGTATGTTATAACCTTACTGTCACCAAAATTGTAATGGCTACGTCTTAATCTGTTACTTAAGGCTCTCGGTAATGTCATAGCAATGCTGTTATGATGTAGTTGAGTATTTTCAGCAAATAGTGAATAGGCCCACTGGCGACTGCACCCTTCTACACAAACAACTCTCAAGATCTGCAACTTTAGAATGCAAAAAAACATGACCGCCTCCTCTAAATCTACATCAAATAAATCTACTTCATGTGAATGCATTTGAAGGCTCATTGTTCTAGCGCATTTTTGTTGTGCAGCAAGGGAGGCAGATTTGTCAGCAGGTCTGCATTTCATTATCAGCACATTCTGCTTAGGCAATCTATAGTGTGATTTCCCCCATACCAGGCAGGTCACAGGTTGCCTTTAATTGAATAATTAGTCATGGAGGCCACGCCAATGCGATGCCAAGAGGGACTCAGGGAGGGAGACATTGATTGTTTTACAAGTCTGAGTCCAGGCAACTTGCTCAGACTTTTTGCCTTGCTCTTGCGTGTATGCATACAGTATACTGCAGCAGCAGGCGACCCAACTGAAAAGACTTGCACTGGAGCATCAAACTATAGAAACAGTAAGAGAACCTATTTGTGCTGGAGAGTAAAAAGAAAGAAAGAAAGAAAATGGCAGAAACTGGAAACGGGGAACCGGGGCAGGGAGAGATACTCAGAGTGACCTTGGATATGCACCACCTAACACACACACACACGCACACATACACACACACACACACACAGGTGGCTCCAGCGTCTCCTCCCCTTAATCAGCATATGTATGTATGCCAGAGGCTTCTCCTTCCCCATCAGGCCGTGAGACAGGAGCTGAGTAGTGCGCGGCAAGGCGGCCGAGAGTCAGAGGCCAAGCGCCAAGCTGATGAAGACACCTCCCTGTCAGGATGATGGCTTTGGCCTGAATACAAAAGGTGCTCTTTTTCAAGACCCGGCGCCTACGTGGGTTTTCAGGCCCCGGATTAAGCACAGCGTCTCTGACAACTGGCATCTATTAAAACGATGGGACCCCAAGGGAAGAATTAGCATCCATCCCGGGACTTATAACAGAGAGATGGACTACAATGATAACAAGTTCCCATCAAGGAGTGCAATGGATGGCGGAGCACAGTGGATGGGGACTGTGGAGAGGACAAGAGCGAGAGAAAAACAGAGAGAGAGAGAGAGAGAGAGAGAGAGGAGAGAGAGAAAGAGAGAGGGGGGAGACAGAATGAGAGAGAATGGAGAGAATGGAGAATGAGTGCGTATACATGCAGTTCAGTATCCCGAATATGATCGGGATATTAAGTATCCCGAATTTGCGTTTGCGCATATAAACACTTCAGTATCCCGAATAAGCCCTTATTCGGGATACTGAGAAATCGGGATATGCTAGGTAGAGTTTTCCGAAAGAAGCCGGGATACTGACGCATGTATACACCTTATCCCGAATACAGGGGCATCCCATGGAACGCTGTTGCTGGTATCCAGGCTACATGCATTTGAAGAGAATTCTATAACGGCCAAGAATGTAGACTGGGATATAACGTTCTGTGCGCATATAAACACCTTATCCCGAATATGATCATAACTGGGATAAGCCTCATATTCGGGATCCTGAACTGCATGTAAACGCACTCAATGTGAAGTAATTCTATTATCATGAAAAAAGGATATTGTGCTTTTTCCATAAAGCATTTAGCTCCAGCACCTGAGTATTGCAGTCTCCGGGGCTGTGCTGTGCAATACATTTGAGTGTCACTTCTGACTCCTACCTGCCTCCTGCGCTCCCATGAAGACTAATGAGCAGTGCAGTAGGAGAAATTAACTGATGAGACTAAACGGTTTCATTAACTAATGACCATATAGGCTTTCAATTTCACACCCACATTCACTCGCAAGGACGAAAGACCCACAGCCTCCCTTTCCCCCCCAAATTCATTTACCAAACTCTTCCACTTCATCAAACAATATGAATAGCAAAATATTCACTGGATGATTCAATGCATATAGATCCTACACTGTATAACATTTCACATAGTGAGCAACAGTGTCACACATATTCTAAACATATGCTTCAGCACTGTAAACCCATGCTGGGTTGCACAAGGTTGAAATGTATTCTCCTCTTTGAAATGCATTGCATGGCTTATCATACGATAAAAAACACCCTTTGCATTGCCTGCCTTTGCCTTTCCTAATGAATAAAGTTAGTTGAATGGTCTTGACTAGGCACCCAGCTGAAAGGCATCAATGGCTAACCCAGCAGGGACCCCATCAAACCCTTTCCAGTCCGATCACACTCAGCCGGACCCGGCCAGCGCACCAGAACTTGTTGTAATGCACAACACACGGGCCTGCATAAATGCATACAATTAACTGAAATCATTACAAGCAGCCAATAGTTAAGAGGCTGGTGACTGGCAGGCCATGCCGACAGCCACACCAGAAGGGGGTTGGGGGGAGGGTGGAGGGCAAAAAATACCCTCAGTGATAGAAATGCAGCTCTCCTCCTCTCGCCTCCTACTGTCATCTGTCAGCGATGGCAAAGGTTGATGAAATGCCAGATCCCCAGTGGGAGCTGATTCACATTGTTTTTTTGCTGCTGTGCTTTGTCAGCACGGTCACGTGCGAAATCTACAGCGGTGGCGGCTGCAGCCAGGGCCAGTTATTAAGCCCGAGAAGAAAGAAAGGCTCAGGGTGGGGGTGAGGGGGAAGTTGGGGATTCAACTCTGATGATTTCTCCAGACTCACATGCCGACGTCACTCACATCCTCAACGCCAACTAAGCAGCCAGGGAACCTACAGGCATAGGCCGAACAACTAACCAACGTAGCGACCGCTTGCTCACTCATTGTTACACGCTTGCACCCTTACTAGTCAACCCAGCTCTCTCTCTCTCTCTCTCTCTCTCCTCCATCTGATAATGATAATGACAGTCATCTCCTGTGAAGCCTGCACTTCTGCTGCGATACACTGGGACAGATTTAGCTGCGGTAATTGCTGGATGGTTCAATGCAGCATGCCGCCACCGCCGCCGTAGCCGCTCTCTCTACAGGGCTGGGGGAGAAATAAGGCCCGGGCATTGTTGGCTTAAAGGCCCCCCCACCACCCCTTATAAAATTAGCAGCGCAGAACTGACTCACCAGTGGGCCCCGCACCCCCATGGGCCCCTATTTGTTTTTTTGTTTTTTCTGTAAATAGGGACCCACGAGGGTGCGGGGCCCACCGGGAAATGCCCGCTATGCCAGATGGCCAATCCAGCCCTCTCTCTACCTGCAAGGTTTTAATCATACAGGGGCTTCATTAGGCTGCGGCTCCTCTGCTGAATATGGCTCACATTAGCCGCTGGCTCTCGTCAGATGCTGCACGCTGGGAATCAAGGATTAAGTGTTGCAGACAGCGATTGGGACAGAAGTGCACCTTTGAGAATAGGAGAAATGAATGCGGGTCTGAATGGGGATAGTTCATTAACCTCTTGGTAATCACTGATTGCACTGTCAAGGTTAAATAGTGATTACCTACCTGCACTTACTCTAGTATGCACATAACAGTCAATGCACAAAAAATGCTATGGCAATAAAAAGGGCTAAATTCTCTTATGTGTGAAGGTTGAACTCAAAGGGGGGTATATGCTAACCTGTGGGACTGACTGCAGAGCTGTTGAATATTTGCTCCTGTCATTTCCAAGTGGAACAGATAAGTTGTCTAATTCTGCAGCCGAGGACCTACTGTCACCACATTCTACATTTATTTCCCAGAAGGCTCACGACGAGTGTTTATCCTTCAACACCGAGACTTATCCTGAGAAACACTGAGACTTATTCTGAATTAATGTGGGAACCCCGTGGAGATTGAGAGGATGTGCATAAGATATTAGATGATGTATGTTGCCTTCACAGAGCACTGAAAGACTGCTCCTGCAGTTGCCTGTCAAGGATGCTGAATTCCAAAACGCTTAACTTTGCCGCATTGTCACACTGTCTCCTGAAGGCTGTGAGAGCTGCCAACAGCATCCATCAAGGGCCTTGTTGTTGCTCATTAGCCTGCACTGAATTCTGGGTAATGGCTGAATGCCGTGGAAAACTATTTCAGTGTCTTGGATAGATGTGTCAGATTTTTTTTTCTTTCTGGACAGCACATGACATGCTGTATGCCTCCATTACTGTAAAATCCAACTTAAGATTTCTTCCAGGGAAAAATAAATCTGAGCTGGTGTCATGTTGCATAATCACACTGTTTTCTTTCCCACATTCTCCAAGTATTCCAGGATGTGACACTTGTTCTTTAAGTTGATCATCTACTTGTACTACACTTGATGTACCAAAACAACAAAAAATCCCTGAATTGGACAGACTCCAACAGCAATAAGCTGCCGGCTTTACGGAGTTGCAATTAATAGCCTCTTCATGCAATATGTTATATAATCTCTAGGGAAACGGTATTAGCATAACGAGTTATCACAGCTAGATCACAGTGGAAAACAAATAATGGCTTGATCATTCCCTTTTCTCAGCGTGAGAGACAGCCCTCATCGATCATTGATAAATGGCTGAGTGCCACGCTGGGCCCACGCGGCGCGGGGACGAGAAGACACTCTAATATGATGTTTCTCAACGGGGGCAGTAGCCCCCAGTGGGCATTGGGGAGCTCTAGGGGAGAGCATTGAGAAGGATACAACTGAGAGGGGGTGGTGCTTAGTTGCCATTGGGGGGCATTAGTCCATATATTTTTTTAATACTAAAGGAGGCGTTGTCCGGCTTATGATGAGGGGGCATTGGGAGGCTTGTGGTGAGGCCAAGGGGGCGTTCATTCAAAAAAGGTTGAGAACCACTGCTCTAATATGATGCTTTTCATTTGCCTGTCGCCCCATCCCATCCTCTGCCTGTGTCCAAAGTACAAGCCCACTGATGATCTAGTTTGTCTCACTAGAGGTAAAGCTGAAACTCATCCATCATTGTTAAGCTTTTCCTTCACGATGATGTCTGGCAGAGCACCCAAGAGTGCAGGGTGGTGGAGAGACTCAATCCACCCGTTTGGCCCTCAGCCTCAGTGGGAGAACATTGGGGGTGGATGGGGTTGGGGTATGAAATCCCCATTTTGTTTATGCACGTACAAACAAACACGCACAACACTGAAAGAACAACGCAAGATACTCTGGTGTCTTTTCTTTGTGCAGAGATGTATGGGTTGAGCCGCCGCAGCCGCAGCCGGCGCGAATCCCCACCCCAAAAAGTGAGAGCCGAGAGGCACCGTGCAAGTGATTACTCCATCGAGGGAATGCTTATCGAAACAGAATGCGCCCTACATCCGTAATTGCTTTTCAAACCAGTGCTGGATAGCCGGAGGCAGTGTTTTGTTTGCTGCTGAAGGACTTCATAGCTGTGCTGTTGCAATGCAGGGATGAGGATGCCATGGGGACCTGGGGAGAAAAAAAACTTGCCACGGTTACGCATGTGCTCCTGAGACCAATGCTCTGAGTCAGAGCCGCACATCCGTCTGACGTGTTTACATTATATATAGCTAAAATAACTTCTTCTCACTTCCTTCTACAGTTCAACTCTTGTAAACAAATGAAGGTTGTATTTGCATTTCTATCTCAAAGTCACACAAAAAGCAGCACAAACCATACACTTCATTTACCCAAAACTCTAGACACGTACCCAAAATAACTTGTGCCTTGGACTTGAACAGTTTTGCATCTGAGCTAAATGCACACAATCCCAACAGATGTGGGCTCAATTGTAATTCTCACAGCAGGTTGTTTGCGGTACTTTTGAAAAGGGACGGACTGGGCCGGCCATCACAGACAGCCAGAGAGTCAGCGGAGAGCATTGCAGAAGCCCGAGCGACCTGTCTGCTCTCTGCCCAGTCCTCCTCTGCAACCTCCCATCCCAAGCCCGACCCCCCACCACCGCCCCCAGCTGCCGCCCCCAGCTGCCCAGGCAGATGTGTGGGATGGCCAGGAGCAAAAAAAGCGATGCCAGGGAGGTGCACCATGTGGATGTAATTCTGTGCCTGCCGCGGGTGTAAATTACAGGCCACTGATTCTTGAGAAAGTGGCTAAAACATGTCTCAGCAATAAACTGCCAATTCTGAGGAAAATAAACTACATTTTCATGAACAAAATGAATCCAGGTAAAGACCCAGGGGTCTGTTACACAAATGTACAGTCATTTGAAATATTTAAGTGTAATTTTATTACTTTTCATGGCTATAAACCTGCCCACACCCTGTAAAAACAGCTGTCCCAAGGACAGACATCATCATTTCAGTTGACTTAAAATGTAAAAATCACTGATATTATTGAATAATTTCACCATGATGTGAAAGTCCATATTGAAGTGGTTCTGCTGATATGCACATAGTGCGTGTAAAGCAATATTTACTACTATTTTCTGATTGCTCAAAGTGTGTCCAGCATATTAGTCACCACCGTCAGATTTTTTTCAAAATACCATAAAATCAGGTATGCACAAGGTCATTGTCATTACTTAGGACCCCTTTTCAAACCTTTAGCTCTACTGAATACTTCACCATCACTGAAGCTCCTGTAAGTTTACTATTTTCTCCTCAATTTGTTAATTTGTTTGGACACTGGTACTGTCCCAACCATAAACTGTCAACACCGTCGGGGGTTTTAATATTATTATGTTACATTAATGTTATTTATATATACTTTTTCAGAAGCGTCATGAAGCCCCTAAGAAACAGAGCGAAAACGAAGTGGCTAATGTGAGCAAAAAATACATAATATGTAAAAGAGTGATCTTTTGTCTCACACCGTCAGATGTCACCACCGTCAGATTTTGTTCCGCTCATCA
>NC_085872.1:18752820-18802820 GCF_034702125.1 Engraulis encrasicolus | reverse complement strand
TTAAAAGCTTAAAGCTTCTTAGAGGTCTATATAGGGCGAAACATACTTTGATGTCATGGAATTCAGCCAGATTTATAAAGTCTGGCTGCTCTTTTAGGGTCATTCCTCCATTTCCCGCCCCATGCTCCTCTGCTTTGCTGAGCAATAGCTTTCTAGATAGAGTCCATGTCGCCGTAAAGCCATTTCAAAGCATCTTCGAGGTGAAGGGTGTCCGGATTAATATTTTATCCAGAGAGTTGCATTCATTTCAAATGGTCACAAAAGGGAGAGGTGCACAGTCTTACTGTACCAATGTAATCTTTCTCTCAAGGCCAGGTTTCATCCAAGCACAAGTCCTCTCCTCCTGTGAACATCTATCTAGGACTTCCGTCTGTGCCCTTCTGGCGGATGCAGCTTTTCAAGTGAACTGGAAAGAAGCTCATTTTTTTCTGTACAGCCACAGCTAATTGGCCAGAGTGCCTGGTGAGTGACCTGCTCATTGCTGAGAATGACCTGGAGCGAGTACAAGATGTTTGTGGGCTGGCTTCCTCATGAGTCTTGTTCCCTTGGATGAATGTTTGCTTCCCTGCAACACGCACCCTCAATCCTGGCAAGGCATTCTGAAAGTCACCTCTGTGAGCAGACAATGGTGACAACTAGAGATGTCCCGATCAGGATTTTTTGCCCTCGAGTCCGAGTCCGAGTCATTTGATTTGTGTATCTGCCGATACCGAGTCCCGACCAGTGAAGGGGCTTTTTGAATGATGTTGTGTGGTTTGTTGTTCCATAGGAATGGAGTAGCTACATGAAATACTGTATTACTGCTGACTGCCTTGAGTCTTTGCAAGTAGTGACCAGCAGGCCCTAGGAAGAGATGTTCTGTATATTCTTACCCATCTTTATATCTAGGGTCTAGGAGAGTGGCGATGTAATAGAGAGGCTGCGATTCCACATCGGCAAAGCGCTTCTCCACCGCCTCCAGCAGAGTCCTCTTCATAGTCTTCACACCATGGTCAGCTTCCTCCCGAGAGAGAACACGCCTGAGGACTAATCAATAAAAGATTTAAATTAATATGGGCTATTACAGCTTGTTTCAAATCATGAAATAACTAGGTTCAAGAATGACAATACATTCTGACTAAGGCATTCCAACTTATAATGTCTACTTATTTGCTACTCAAGGACATTGTTTTTAATTTGTCCATGTATGACTTCTCAAATGAATAAGTGCCTTAGTCTGATAATGTATTCTCATTCTTGAACCTGGATGTACAATACCTTGGACTAAAAAGACCCCCTATCCAAGAAACCAACAAACTATCTGGCGCACTGCATACTCTAGAAACTTTAATCATAAAATAACTTAAGGTATTCAAAAATAACAAATAAAATCTCGTTAAATTACCTGTTATGGCAGGGATCACATCGGCCGCAGTTGCAGACTCCCTGCTGACATCCCTGGTGAGCTCTTCAAAGGGGGAGAGCACCTCGGCAGTCTTGGTCATGAGCTCCCAATGGGTAGCGGTCAGCGTAGCTGGCAGACTGCGCTCGGCTGCATAGACACTGAGGGCACGCTGTTGCTGCAGAAGGCTCTGCAGCATGTACAGGCTGCTGTTCCATCTGGTCTGCACACAAGAGAACATGATTCATTTAGTGTTGCGTATACCGGTATTACACTTTGAGAAACTGCTATGAGCTCTCGATTAACAATTTAAATGCGTGGGGTAATTATGGGCTCACTCGAATATGGGGGGCGGGACGGTCTATATTTATAACTGAGGGAGATCTCGTCGGCTGTGCACAAGTTGTGTTCAATTCTGGACTGTTATCACTCATTATTATGTGGCGTGACTGTGGCCAGCAATTCTTAAATAAACACAACAGTCAACTGTGTTTCACTGGCTACTTAACGATACAGTCTGTTTCCATGCGTTTTCCTGACCCATAACAATACTGTCAAGCCGGATCCGAATTTATAGGCATGTAGTTTGAGCCCGGCTTAATACAGCTTCTTGTCACGTAGGAGCTCAGGGAATACAGCGGGGAAACAAGAAATGACAAACGCATTTGGATAAAAAAAATTATGCTCGAACTCGAAGTCAAACCGGCTTTTACAGACAGAGCACGTAATGCCTTAGAACCCAGCGGCTTACTGTGTATGAGAAATTATAAAATGTATGGGAGGATTCTTACCTGTACGTCTTGTTGTAGACGCCTAACGTCCACATTCAGCTCCACCTGGATGTCCTCCAGACGAGAGTAGGCCAAGGGGGAATGCTTGAAGTGGCCCACTATCTTTCTGGCATTGGCCAGGGTGTCGGTCACGCTGCGCTGTGATAGTAGGCCCTCTTGTACACACAGCTGAAGGGAATGGGCGACACAGCCCAGGCTCGGCACCGCCATATCCCGCATAGCCTTCTTCATATTTGATGCGTTGTCTCTCACTATTACGTGTATCCGTTTTCCATCAATGGCCCAGTTGGCAAGCATACCCCCCATTGCTGTTTGGATGCGCTCTGCTGTGTGTGATCCACGAAATTCCTGGACATGCAGGGTAGCCCGGCGCATAGCAAAGCTGGAGTCGATCCATTGGGCCGTCAGGCTCAGGAGAGACATTGGCGCCACAGATGAGCTCCATATATCCGTGGTGAATGAAACGTACTGTACATCTAACAGCAGTCCACGAAGTTTGTCGGTTATCTTTTTGTAAAGGGCTGGAAGTGCCCTGTCGGTGAAATAGTGCCGCGAAGGCACTTCATACCTAGGCTGCACTTGCTCCATGAACCTGTGAAACCCGCGGTTCTCCACAAATGAAAAAGGCAGGTCACTTGTGGCGATCATCTCGGCGATCTTTGCCGTTATCCCTTGAGCCATCACACTCTCTAACGGCATCTTCTCTTTCTTCGCCAAGCTCTGCTGCAGCGTGAGCTGGCTTGACTTTGGCGTTGCCTTCGAAAACTCACCAAACTGTGAGGGGTGTTGGTTCTTCAAATGCCTGATGAGATTCGACGTATTGAAAGCTGCTCTCTCTTTTCCACCCCTCGAAATTCCCTTTTGACAAATTGAGCAGTTCGCCAAGCATTCATCTTTTTCGTCAACTTTGAAAAATTTCCACACAGCAGACATCTTTACCGCGTACGACTGGGCCAGAGCTGTAGAGAAAGAGTTGGATCATCCTTTGATCTTTGCCGACGAGTGGTCACGTGGTTTGCGTAGTCTACGCCCACCGCAGAAGGGTCCTATACACCGGGAGCTGTCAATATATTTCATTGAGCGAGAGCGTCCTTTTACGGTAATTATATCAGATTATACCCCCCCCAAAAAAACGAGTTCGGTTTGTTTTTTGTAGGGCATTTTATGGCCTTCATTGTCATGTAAAAATATTGTAGTGTCAATACCGTAATACTGTAATATCATTGCAGTTACACTTTTGGAGGGAAACGTCATCTTAGCTAGGAAGCTCCATTACTTACCATTGAGATGCTAATTGTCCGTAGCCCTTGATAATGTCTATTTGTTTTGGATTCAGCAGATTTACAGTAGGATATTTTAATGGATAAAATACTTCCAATACATAAAAAAATAAACACACACACGCATATATATATATAAACACAGCATGTCCCAGTTGTAGGCCTACAGTAATATAACATTACTGTTAATTTCGGCCTTTATGATGCTAGTCATCATCAGACCTGCCAAACCACTCAATGCAGGATGCAAATGAACATGAACATGATGCAATGAACATGAAGTAAATAACCCACAGCTGTACAACCTGTGCTTGAATGGTTCAATCTTTTATTTGAAAGAAAAATTACTCCAAATAATAATAATTATATTGGTATAGAAACATAAACAACCCAAACAAAATAACTATGAATAAAACGGCATGTCTGTGTACATGACAAGACGTGTGTGTGTGTGTGTGTGTGTGTGTGTGTGTGTGTGTGTGTGTGTGTGTGTGTTCGTGAAATCAATAATGCATGAAGAATTGGAATTCACTGGAACTGGAAACATGCTGGAACTTCCAATGCATTGAAAGCATCAACCTATGACCAGAGTGGAGCAGACAGGAGAAAAAAAAGAGAGAGAGATTTATTTAAATACATGGCATGGGTGTTGGTGCTGAAAGGGATTGATTTGAATATTTCAGAAAAGACTGATCTGCTGGGATATTCACACACCATCTCTGGGGTTAACAAAGAATGGTAAGGGGGGAAAAAGGGTGAGCAGAGATTCTGTGGGCAAAAAATGTCTTGTTGATGGCAGAGGTCAGAGGAGAATAGCCAGACTGGTTGGAGCTGATACAAAGGCAACATTAAGTCAAATAACAACTCTGTACAACAAAGGTATGCATAAGAGAATCCCTGATTACACAGCACATCAAATCTGGAGGCAAATGGGTTACAGCAGCAGAAAAGCACATTTGCTGCCACTCCTGTCAGCTAAGAACAGGAAAATAAGGCAACAATTTGGACTGGCTCACCATACACGACACTAAAAGATTGGAAAAATGTTGCCTGGTCTGATGAGTTTTGATATCTACATCTACACTCAGGTGGAATTGACAGAATTTGTCGACAACAACATGAAAAGATGGATCAACCCTGTATTACATCAACGTTTCATGCAGGAGATAGAATGGCATAGGGATATTTTCTTAGCACAATTTGGGCCAATTAGAACCAATTAATACTTTGTATTTGTTGGAATGCCACAGCCTACCCAATACTTTGTTTAAAGGTACAGTGCCAAAATGGTAGGCCACAACCTGGAGGGACATTTATTGGAAAGTTAAATGGATCACACAGCAAGAATGGCAGACAAGATTGCTCTGGACCCTTTGCTAAACCAATAATTAGCACTCCTCCCTTCTGCAAGAAATTTTAGAATGCCTTGCTGCTGAAAAAAATAAATATAAACACCATTTTCTCCCTCATTCTATAGTATTGCTTAACAGAAGTGGAGAACAGTAGAATGCACACATCTACATGGAAAGCATATATTTTTTTAATACCACAGAGGAATATTTTAAGTTTTTTTTGGCAACTTAAGCTTAATTTATTGTATTGTGCTGCCCTAACGGCTTGGGCCTAGAGAATCTAGAGGACAAGACAAATGGCCATATTGTTTTTAAATGCCTGTTTACATGTGGATTGTGGAGAAGTGTCACGCTAGACACATTTCTGTGAAAACAGACACTAAAAGTTAGTTATCTCATCTTACACGGGTGGCAAGAGTAGGCATTGCAACTATGCTGCCCATTCCTACGTGTCATTAACATTTATTAAAGTAATACATTTAAATTCACTGAGTCACAGTACTCCACAAAATTCAAGTGAACACTGAACACTGCACACTAGAAAATTGCATTTATGCCTCATCCATGCAAGGGGGCAGCCCCCAGCCTCCTGCAACTAAGCCATGTCTGGCAAAAGCACGTCCCATCAACAGCAGCAGTCTCATGCAGTAGCAGCAGAATCATTTCCACCTGTAAAACAACTCAATGGGAATACAAAGACAAAAACAGTGATATTAGTCAAATGATGACGGTTAAATATTTCACAGCCAGTCACTGCTGATTGAAATAAGTGATTTTCAATGAATTTGTGGTATCATTATGACCAAGTGAATAATTACAGCTGACAGCTATGACTCTGTTTTGTGGTACAGGATTACCATGGTTTGCTGTGCTGCTTTTGGGTGCACCAATAGGACGGAGAAGGGCTTCCGACTGTACCGCTTCCCAAAAGACACCAGTCGGAGAAAGAAATGGCTGGCGATGGTTCGCAGAGAGAACTTCTGTGCGGACAATACAAAACTTTGCGAGGTAATGTTAGCTTTGGGCTCATGGTTTCATAAAGTTTCAGGTTGTCATGCTATTCACTGTAGCTGATGAAGCTTAACTGTAAGTAACTCAGTCAATTTGTGGATGTGCTTGACGTGAAATGTACTACAATGACATTGTGCAAGTAATCTCATATCCATACCTTCTTTCAGATTCACTTTGAAAGGACCCAGTTCACCTTTACCAAGAAGGGTAAGGAGAGGTTGAGGTCTGATGCAGTCCCGACCCTTTTCAGTCATAGGCCTACACCTAAGAGGAGGAGGTCACCCATGAGGAGGGAAGGGCCTTACTTCCACCCTGATGACCACATCTACTGCAAAAAGTTGCACTACGGTATGACAGTTACAAGAAGATTTTGGAATCTAGAGTGGTGCACATTTTAGTGTGATAAGCGTATATGTAATGTTTTAGTTTATTTTCCAGAATTCACCTTTTCCATAAACACTTACCACCACACACATTCAAAACACTTATTATGACTGACAAAACTGCACTGTTTAGACATGAGGGGGGGGGGGCAATACCTTCTCTGGCCAATCCTACACAGTACACCTTTACTGTGTGTGGGGGGGGGGGGGGGGGGGCAATACCTTCTCTGGCCAATCCTACACAGTACACCTTTACATGACCCTTGGGAACCTTGTAATAGTAGACCACTGACAATGTCAACTGGTGGTTGTGTAGATGGAATAAATAACTCAAAACCATGGCCTAGTGGTTAAGGAGATGGGCTTTAGTCAGGGATGGGACCAAGTCACTAATTTGCAAGTCGCAATTAAGTCTCAAGTCCTTCCAATCAAGTCAGAGTCAAGTCACAAGTTAAGACACAGTCCAAGTCGTGCCAAAGCCAAGTCAAGTCCAAGTCAAAGTCTTATTTTTTCCAAGTCCTTAAAGTCACCTTGTATTCTATGTGCAACAATTATTTTTAGTCCTAAATTCATTACCTCATGTCCCCCTTTGCCAGGTCATGTCCCTTACGAAAATCGACCATGGTATACCACGATTTCATGCTTTTTTGAGTATGGTTCGGCTTGTTTTTTGGTTTGACTATGGTTTAACTATAAAATGAACCATGGTTTTACTCCTAAAACTAACCACGGTTTATAGATAATTATTCATTAAATTACACTTAGCTACCGCTTTTAAAACAATCAAACACACATATTGGTGACAGTCCTTGGAGCAGTGTGGGGTTAGGTGCCTTTCCCAAGGGCACTTCAATCATGGATAGAGGTGTAGGGAGAGGTAGGCCTAAGGGTGTGATACAAACTGCAACTCTGTAATCTTCAGTCCAACTCCCTAACCATTACACCACAGCTGCAAACGGCTACAAACATGCGTGATACCATGGATGGTTCAGAGTACTATAGTGAGACCATGGTTACTACAGTAAAACCATGTTTACAGTAAAACCATGAACGCTTTTCATAAGGGCTTTTAAACAAAAATAGTAGGCCTACTGGTACTGTTTAAGGGTAAATCATTTAGTTTTTCTTTCTTTCATGCACTTTTTTCACACACAAATGCAAAAATATATATATATTCAGACGACTTGGAATGCTATTGCTAAAACTGTCAAGTCAAGTCTCAAGTCAATAGCGCACAAGTCGAGTCAAGTCACAAGTCATTCCTAATATTGGCAAGTCAAGTCTCAAGTTGAGTCATTTGTGACTCAAGTCACAAGTCCACATCCACAGGTTCTAATCACACTCCAACTCACCTTCCACTCCCTACCTCACTCCATGGCTGCATGGCACCTAACCCCACATTGCTTCAGGGACTGTAACCAATACCATGTACTTAAAGTGATACTGTCCCATTTTTGGAAATAAGCTTATTTTACACCTCCCCTTGAGTTAAATAATAGGTTCTTACCTTTCTCTTGTACTTTGAACCTTTTTCTAGTTATGGCAGTGCACATTTTACCTCCAAGCTAACAGTTAACATTGAGTCCTATGAGACCAGCTAGCCGCGAGCTGGTCTCATAGGACTCAATGTTAACTGCTAGCATGGAGGTAAAATTTGCACTGCCACAGCCAGAGAACGGTTGAAAGTACAGGAGAACGGTAAAACCCCATTTTTTAACTCAAGGGGAGGTGTGAAATAAGCTTATTTCCAAAAATGGGACATTATCACTTTAAAACAACTGTAAGTCGATTTGTATGAAAGTGTCAGCTAAGTGTTCTCTAATGTAATCTAAACAAACCACTTACCTTGTTATTACAGAGAGAGAGGAAAACACTGAGGGACAGGTAGGGATGAGTGGGACAGACAGGAAGGAACAAAGAGAGAGAGATGCAGAGGAGAGCCGAGAGAGGGACATAATGAGAGATGAAAAGGAGGGAGAAAATCAGGGAGGATGTGATGAAGAGGAGAGTTTAGAGAGGGACCTATTGGAGGAACAGAGGCAGGAAGGCTGCGATGATCACTCCAGCACAGGCAGCAGAGATGAGACCTCCGAGAGGGAAATGCTGAGGGACGATGGCGCAGGCGCAGCCAGTGTAGAGAGGGATCTGCTGAGGGAACTGGAAAAGGAGAGAGAAATGAGGCTGGGGGCAGAGAGAGCACTGAGGCTGCAAAAGAAAAAAAATTTAAGGCTGAGGAAAAAAATTGAGCAAATTCAACAGAAAATGAAACACATCTTTAATCAGGACCAAATTAATGCACTGACTTCCAAGAGACCAAAATGGAGCAACGCCACTATTAAAAAGGCCATTAAAATTAGATTCTCTGCAGGCACAACAGCCTACAACCTGCTCAGATCTATGAGCATACCTCTGCCTGCTGTAAGCACGCTGCAGAGGAGGATGCAACATGTGAAAATGGAGCCAGGAGTACTGCAGGAGGTGTTCAGCATGCTGGAGCTGAAGGCTGCTGCCATGGATGATCTAGAGCGGAACTGTGTGCTGACACTGGATGAGATGGCCATCACTCCAGGTGTAGAGCTGCACATGGGGACAGGGCAGCTCTATGGCAATGTGACCCTGCCTGGCCACAGAGGAAGGGCAACTCATGCCTGCGTTTTCATGCTGGCTGGTGTGACAACACGGTGGAAGCAGGTGGTGGCGTACCACTACAGCGGCAACTCCACAAACGGTGCAGTGTACCAGCCCATTGTCACTGCTTTGGTGGAGGCAGCAGCATCGGTGGGACTCCATGTTGTATGCGTCACCAGTGACATGGGAAGTCCCAACAGGGCAATGTGGAAACAGTTTGGAGTCACCTATGACAAACCATGGGTTCCACATCCGGTACACCCAGAGGAACGATTGTTCTTCATGCCGGATGTGCCCCACCTGGTTAAAAACCTGAAGAGTGCCCTTGTCCGTGGCCAAACTGTCATAATTCCACAGGATGTGGTGCAAAAAGAGCAGCTCCCATCGTCTGCGGTCTCCCTTCGCCCTCTGCAGGACCTGGTGGCATACCAGGAGGCGAAGGCACTAAAGTTGGCGCCAAAACTCAACAGAGCCGTGTTGGAGCCAAACCATTTCGAAAAAATGAAGGTGAGTTCAGCCATGCACGTGTTCAGCCAGTCCACATGTGCCGCAGTGAAATACCTGGTGAAGGAGGAGCAGCGTCCCGTTGAGTACCTTACAACAGCATGGTTCCTCAAAACGATTGACCGGTGGTTTGATCTGATGTCTTCACGGCATCAAGGCACCGCACTCTCTTTTCATTGTATGGAGGAGTACCAGAAGGCCATCAGGTTCCTGGAGGATGCCATCCACCTATTCCGCAACATCAAAATAGGGGAAAAGGGAAACTGGAAACCAGTCCAGACCGGACTGATAATGTCAACAAGAAGCATCCTCCAGGTGCAGGAACACCTCCTTGGTAAGCCTGGCCACAAATTTCTTCTCACCAGCCGCTTTACCCAGGACTGCCTGGAAAATACGTTTTCCTGCATTTGGCAGAGGAACCCCGTACCAATACCACTGGAGTTCTACTACACATTACGCGCTGTCACTGTTGGCTAGGTGCTGTCAACGGTAAGGACAGGAAGCTACCTGGACGACAACAGTGACCACCTGGCAGACCTCCTGGACAACTCCACCACCTGCAGTCCCAGTAGTCTCAGAGTGGAGCACTTGAAAGACACACCACCACCACCAGCCACCCATCCGCCAAATGTACTCACAAAAGTGGAGTCCTGCATGCTATATCTGGCCGGATACGTCATCAAGGGTGTGCTAGGCGGCTCCCTATGTTCGACCTGTAAGCCTGCCTTAAGGAACAGTGACGAGGCTGTACCGGACAACGCCACACTGCTGCAGATGAAGGAGTACAGAGAGGGTGCACTTCACCAGCCATCTGCGGATGTATTCTCTTTACTGCAGCACGTTGAGCAGCTGTTCCGGGCCAGGACATCAGAAGCCCTAATGGAGTGCACAGTCAGTGAACTAGTGGAAGAGGCCATGGCTGTGAAATCAAACCTCCCATCCTGCCATGATGTCAAGAGGAGAGTGATCACCAAATACACCAGGTTGAGGCTCAGGATTGCAGGTAAATGCATCAATAATGAAAGGGAAGACCATGGGAAGGGAAAAAGCTACCTTGGCAGTAAAAGTCAAGCAAAGAAGGCTACACCTCCTACCAAACTCCTTCCGATGGCTGTAGCGGTCCCCACCAACACCACCAGTCTGCACCAGCCTGCTGTAGCGGTCTCCACCAACACCAACACCACCAGTCTGCACCAGCCTGCTGTAGCGGTCTACACCAACACCAACACCACCAGGCTGCACCAGCCAGCTGTAGCGGTCTCCACCAACACCACCGGTCTGCACCTCCTGCACCAGCCAGCTGTAGCGTTCTCCACCAACACCACCGGTCTGCACCTCCTGCACCAGCCAGCTGTAGCGGTCTCCACCAACACCACCGGTCTGCACCTCCTGCACCAGCCTGCTGTAGCGGTCTCCACCAACACCAACACCACCAGTCTGCACCTCCTGCACCAGCCTGCTGTAGCGGTCTCCACCAACACCACCGGTCTGCACCTCCTGCACCAGCCTGCTGTAGCGGTCTCCACCAACACCACCTCCTGCCTGCTGTAGCGGTCTCCACCAAGACCAACACCACCGGTCTGCACCAGCCTGCTGTAGCGGTCTCCACCAACACCACCTCCTTCACCTCCTGCACCAGCCTGCTGTAGCATTCCCCACCAACACCACCAGTCTGCACCTCCTGCACCAGCCTGCTGTAGCGGCCAAAACCACCTCCTTCACCTCCTGCACCAGCCTGCTGTAGCGGTCTCCACCAACACCACCTCCTGCACCAGCCTGCTGTAGCGGTCTCCACCAACACCAACACCACCTCCTGCACCAGCCTGCTGTAGCGTTCTCCACCAACACCACCTCCAGCACCTCCTGCACCAGCCTGCTGTAGCGGTCTCCACCAACACCAACACCACCAGTCTGCACCTCCCGCAGTCTCCACCAAGACCAACACCACGGGTCTGCACCAGCCAGCTGTAGCGGTCCCCACCAACACCACCGGTCTGCATCTCCTGCACCAGTCTGCTGTAGTGGTCTCCACCAACACCACCTCCTGCACCTCCTGCACCTGCCTGCTGTAGCGGTCTCCACCAACACCAACACCACCTCCTGCACCAGCCTGCTGTAGCGGCCAACACCACCTCCTGCACCTGCCTGCTGTAGCGGTCTCCACCAACACCACCTCCTGCACCTCCTGCACCAGCCTGCTGTAGCGGCCAACACCACCTCCTGCACCTCCTGCACCAGCCTGCTGTAGCGGCCAACACCACCTCCTGCACCTCCTGCACCAGCCTGCTGTAGCGGTCTCCACCAACACCACCAGGCTGCACCAGCCAGCTGTAGCGTTCTCCACCAACACCACCGGTCTGCACCTCCTGCACCAGTCTTCTGTAGCGTTCCCCATCAACACCACCAGTCTGCACCTCCTGCACCAGCCAGCTGTAGCGTTCTCCACCAACACCACCGGTCTGCACCTCCTGCACCAGCCAGCTGTAGCGGTCTCCACCAACACCACCGGTCTGCACCTCCTGCACCAGCCTGCTGTAGTGGTCTCCACCAACACCAACACCACCAACACCACCTCCTGCACCTGCCTGCTGTAGTGGTCTCCACCAACACCACTTCCAGCCTGCTGTAGCGGTCTCCACCAAGACCAACACCACCGGTCTGCACCAGCCTGCTGTAGCGGTCTCCACCAACACCACCTCCTTCACCAGCCTGCTGTAGCATTCCCCACCAACACCACCAGTCTGCACCTCCTGCACCAGCCTGCTGTAGCGGCCAAAACCACCTCCTTCACCTCCTGCACCAGCCTGCTGTAGCGGCCAAAACCACCTCCTTCACCTCCTGCACCAGCCTGCTGTAGCGGTCTCCACCAACACCAACACCACCAGTCTGCACCTCCTGCACCAGCCTGCTGTAGCGGCCAACACCACCTCCTGCACCAGCCTGCTGTAGCGGTCTCCACCAACACCAACACCACCAGTCTGCACCTCCTGCGGTCTCCACCAAGACCAACACCACGGGTCTGCACCAGCCAGCTGTAGCGGTCTCCACCAACACCACCTCCTGCACCTGCCTGCTGTAGTGGTCTCCACCAACACCGACACCACCAGTCTGCACCTCCTGCACCTCCTGCACCAGCCTGCTGTAGCGGCCAACACCACCTCCTGCACCAGCCTGCTGTAGCGGTCTCCACCAACACCACCAGGCTGCACCAGCCAGCTGTAGCGTTCTCCACCAACACCACCGTTCTGCACCTCCTGCACCAGCCAGCTGTAGCGGTCTCCACCAACACCACCGTTCTGCACCTCCTGCACCAGCCAGCTGTAGCGGTCTCCACCAACACCACCGTTCTGCACCTCCTGCACCAGCCAGCTGTAGCGGTCTCCACCAACACCACCTCCTTCACCTCCTGCACCAGCCTGCTGTAGCGGTCTCCACCAACACCACCTCCTTCACCTCCTGCACCAGCCTGCTGTAGCGGTCTCCACCAACACCAACACCACCAGGCTGCACCAGCCTGCTGTAGCGGTCTCCACCAACACCACCGGTCTGCACATTTCATTGAGCGAGAGCGTCCTTTTACGGTAATTATATCAGATTATACCCCCCCAAAAAAACGAGTTCGGTTTGTTTTTTGTAGGCCATTTTATGGCCTTCATTGTCATGTAAAAATATTGAAGTGTCAATACCGTAATACTGTAATATCATTGCAGTTACTCTTTTGGAGGGAAACGTCAACATCACCCGCACCAGCCTGCTGTAGTGGTCTCCACCAACACCAACACCACCAGTCTGCACCAGTCTGCTGTAGCGGCCAACACCACCTCCTTCACCTCCTGCACCAGCCAGCTGTAGCGGTCTCCACCAACACCACCAGGCTGCACCAGCCAGCTGTAGCGTTCTCCACCAACACCACCTCCTTCACCTCCTGCACCAGCCAGCTGTAGCGGTCTCCACCAACACCACCTCCTGCACCTTCTGCACCAGCCTGCTGTAGCGGTCTCCACCAACACCACCTCCTGCACCTCCTGCACCTGCCTGCTGTAGCGGTCTCCACCAATACCACCAGTCTGCACCTCCTGCACCAGTCTGCTGTAGCGGTCTCCACCAACACCACCTCCTGCACCAGTCTGCTGTAGCGGTCTCCACCAACACCACCTCCTGCACCAGTCTGCTGTAGCGGTCTCCACCAACACCACCTCCTGCACCAGCCTGCTGTAGCGGTCTCCACCAACATATAACCAAACTGAATCAAAATGTGTCTTTTATGGTAGATCATATTGTTAACCAAGTTAACAATGACATTACTTAAAATTGTTAACTAAAGTTAACGATGACATTACTTTCTGCCTCTCCTCTATACCTCTCCTTTTAAATCCATCTCTAACAATGATGTTTTTTTTCCCATTTTGTTAAGCACTTTGAGTTACATGCCTTGTATGAAACAGTGTTATACAAATACAATTATTATTATTATTATTATTAAGTTCTATGAAGTTGTAAAACTTGAATAAATGTTTGACAGACAGTTGAACTTACAATTCAAAAATATTGTTAATATCAGTGAAATTATGAAATTATGGTAGTGCAAAAATGAGTATACTACTGCACCCACCACATCCCTACATTTTGAGTTTAGTACAATTTGTCGAATCTATCATTGTATTGCTGGATTGTGAATTTCAATTAACTACATATATTCTCTTGTCTCCAAAACACTTTACAGTTGATGTGTTTGCAATAATTAGAATGTTGTGGAGAAATTATGTCTGGCATGAGGGCACTGTGCCTGCGTTTTCCCCTTTGATAAAAAACCCTAGTAACCTTACCTTTTGGTCATATGAGTGGTTTGTGTCTTCCAGCTTGAATCACAAGTCTACAGCTTATTGGGAAATACGCCAGGATTGCTCCAGCAGGTTTTCAGTTTGCTGGTGGGTGGGAGACCAACAGAAAGCTTTAAAACAGAAAGGCAAGCATTAATCATAAACTGTTCAACGACTGAAATATTAACACTGCAATGTTGAAACGTTGACGAATAGTTCTAGGCTACCAGGTTATGATTTTACTGATTGTAGTTAATACACAAGTACACAAAAAATAATTCTTGCAGTTCTTTGGTAATGTCACACACTAATATCTGACCGAAAATAATATGAACCACACTCTAATCAGGTGCTGTTCATACATACCCGGGTATTTAAATATATTAAGACCTTCCCCTTCGGTTGTGCCTTTAGTTCACAAACGAAGGTTTTCCTTCTATAAATGAAGTTCCAAAAAAAACTCTTTAAAATCTCCGGTTAGCGTTTGTATATAAACGCAGACTTCCACTTACGGCGCACAGGCTTAACGTATTTATGACAGCTCTCAACTGCATATTTATGCGTATTTGCCTGTGATGTGAACAAAAATATTTTGCTAAGCGTAGAGAAGAAAATGTTCGTTTATCAAAATACCCAGGTATGTATAAACAGCACTTTACCCTGATCATCACGAGCTCACAGCTTCAGCACACCATCTGCTTTAAAATAGCTATAGAATCTAGATTCGAACAGAAAAATGACAAAATGAACATCAGCATTTGAATGCCTCGTAGTCCATTATGAATCTAGCTATCGTAAAGATACACGAGTAATGTAAGCTTAATGTCAGCATAACAAATGAGCAGGTAACATCACCATTGTATACTACCCAAAAACAACAAACATCCTCGGAGACTGTACTTGTGATAGCCTGTGTCGACACACGACACAGTAGACACTCAATGGCACAAAAATCCCAAATTCTACTTAAGTAATACCTGAAGCCATGAACATCAGCATTTGAATGCCTCGTAGTCCATTACTGGATCTAATTAGTTAGCACAAAAGATCTCCGTGCATCAACTAGTATAACTTTGTTGACATTAGCCTTCAGCTAGCTTAGAAACATTAGCTATAAATGACCGTAAGCAAATAGCTCTGAAATCAAACATAACGACTGTATGGATATTGACAGAAGACAACAGGACGGTATCTTATAAAATATGCGACATATGTGACATGTCATCGTTTAAAATATAGATTGAAAGGTAGCATTGATGTTTTGCGAACACGTCAAAATCCAAAGTTGAACCAAGCGCCGTGCTGAAAACGCTACCACACAATTAACGGGTTTTCACATTACCATTGTGATTTTATATTACCCAAACTGGAAAAATTACATCCTCAGAGACTGTACTTGTGATAGCTTACGCTGACACAGACAGACAACTTTGATTAATCTCCCTATTATATCAACTTACCTGGGAAGTGGTCGACACGCCAACGACACTCAATGGCGTCCCCGTTGCTGCACAGGACCCTTTGAGCAAAATGAAGTGACGGCGAAACCCCGGATGTAGAGCAGCCATGCTCGTCCGCGGCCGTCAACGGCTTCAGGACAACTCTTTCTCTACGGCTCTGGACTGGGCTTGCTATATTCTTCTGAAGCTCGTGAGTGACTTCCGTTGTGGATGATGTCACGTCGTACGTGCGGATGTTTCTATGTGAAGCCTAGATGTTTTACACTCCGTGCCACATTGTTATAGATATAATATATGTTTTTTGTTATTATATATATTTTTTTATTATTATGAAAATTATAATGATATTTATCCGAGTCCTGATCGGGAGGCAACGTCCGATTCCGATCGAGTCTGACACCACCTGATCGGGGCCGATTTCCGATCACGTGATCGGATCGGGCCGTCTCTAGTGACAACGCTCACACCAGCCATGAAAAGATTTTTCTTTTTTTACAACCACGCATCATACAGCCCTACTTCCCAAATGTCATGGAACTATAGGGTGGTCTAGTTTCTTTTTTTTCTCCATCACTCGGAAGATGATGTTACTTTTCCTATCCTTTGGAGAGGCCTAACAAAAAACAAAACAAAAACCAGCACAGTTCCTATAGGTTTACCAGTGGCAGCTTGAAAGGGGAAGGCACATTTGCATATACAGGCTGTAATTTCAGTGACAGGTGTGAATCAGGCTTTGTGCTGTGCTGGGTCACGCTAAATCAGGGGTCGGGAACCTTTTTGGTGGAGAGAGCCATAAACGCCCATTTTTTAAAAAATATTTTTTGTGAGAGCCATACCATTTTCGCCATTATTTCTAATGCTAATTGTCATGCACAGAAGGGAATAAAAGTAACGCTTGCATTGGGGACAAGAAGGGAGAGCTAACGAAAGAAGAACTAAAACTAGGCTACTTGTAGATGTGCTGATGTGCATTTAAGAAGCCACGCGCATGCATTACCTTAAGTTTCTATCTTTTATGCATCGGAGTTGCCAATGAGCAATGAGAATGACGGAGGTGCTTCTATTCTAGCCATCAGACAGACACAGGGAAGGTGCATGAGGAGGGAGGAGGGAGGGAGAGAGAACTTCAAGACAGGATGCTCATCTTGGTCGCGCTGACATAGTTAACATTTTACAGTTGATATGTGGCTGACATGTCTATTTTTAGTAATTCGCGAAAATGCCCTACAAAGCGCGTCCCTTACCGACATGCGTCCCCAATACAGAACGCATGATTTAACCGCCAAATAGGCTACAGGGCGATTCCGTATTTCAGGGGACGAATGGCAACCCTACGTTTGCCTTCGCATTGTGGCACCAGTTATCTCGCAATCACACTAAACTGGGAAAGACTTACGTCAGTTGATTCAGCAAAAGTTCTTCCTGTAATCGAGGGAGAAGTACAGCGCTGCATTTATATCCCTCGCTCACTTGCGTTTCCTCCACTTGATTTGCCATCAATATGGCACGGTCGTGAACAGTTTCTTTGTTTTGGATACAACCGTTAGCCAGCTGAACTTTAGGTAAAGCATTACGGATGGAATGTTATCTCACACGACACGACCCAGCGCTGGCACGGCATTGTCCAATAAAAAACGCGTTTTTCATATCTGTACAGTAGCCTTCGTCGAAGGCCTGTGCTTGGCTCAGCTGATCGGACCTGGGATGGATTAAATGCGCGATCATACTTTATATTTTGAATATTATCTTAACTTTTCGATTTCAGTAGGTCCATTTTTAATTTAGTGCCGTAACAAAATTATTCATGGCTTATTGAGTAAACAAATGACAGGTTTGTCCGAGAGCCACATGCAGTTCCCAAAAGAGCCACATGTGGCTCGCGAGCCATAGGTTCCCGACCCCTGCACTAAATGGTGATTAATGGGTATAGGTGAGGACATTTTCCCCATGGCCTCTGAGCAGGAGAACAAGGGGATAATTCCTCTAATAAATGCTCACAACAGCATCAAGCGCAGAACATCTAATGTGAATTGATACAGTGGCAGCGGAAAAGCTTCTAGCCTTGAACTCTGCTGATGGTAAATTTTTAATTATCTGAGCACTGAGCATAACTCATCAGCCTGTCTGAGCTCCCTCACACATTAGTGCATCGGCGTCGTTAGAGCATTTTTACCGGGGCACGTGCCCTGGTGTGGACCTGCGGTGCCAGCCTATAATGGGCACTGATTTTTTAATTAATTTATTTATTTATATCTTTATTTTTTATTATTTAAATCTGGATCATCTGTTAATATACAGAATACATGTTTGCATTATTTTTTTTCTCTTAAAATACGCCTATAGCCTACTACACTTAAGTTAGAATGTAAGTCTGACACCGACGCAGCAGCCTGATCAGAATGCACTTGCCACCATGGCCACTCGCACTCGGAGCATGTAGCCGGAATTGCCTGCTAATACAGACATGCAGGAGTTTTTCATACTATCTTTAAGAAACACGACAGGCTTACTAGTTCTCCTAGTGAAGACACACTAAAACATTGATTATAATATAACCTAGTTATTTTTGGCACCCTGAAGAAATTGACTATTTGAATTACGTGGTGAGTTACATTGTGCCCCCCCCCCCCCTCATTGGCCGACCGCTGCAATGAAATGTGACGAATAGGACTAAAGAGTCGTTCTTCTTGATAAGGAGAGATTTGGGCAGCACATCTTTTTGAACCGAACCTTACCTGCAACACAGCGACCATTCACTCCGGCCGGTGTGAAGTGAAGTAGCCTAAACAGTAGGCTAAGCGTCATTTTTTGTTATCATCTGTAAACTAAGCATAGCATGTCAATCAAATGTGTAGAACATGTTTCATCTAATAACGCGAAGGGGCGTCTCTGAAGTGGTGTTAGCCTATGTGGTCAATAAGTAGCTAGCTAAGCTGGACCTGTTGATCGGAGAAAGATCACAAATGTCGGCTTCACCAACTATTTGCCATGTTGTGCTGTTTCTCAATTCTGTACGTTCGTGTTTTCAGGGGGTGATGATCCCGTGATGGACTACCCCAACTTGTCTTGTCAGCTTTGCTAGCTATCGGCATATATTTTGACATCTTGACAAAGTTGCCTGCAACCAATGGCCCCGCTGTTATAGCCCAGGCTATAGCGCACTATAACGGAATACATACAACACTCGTAGAAAGCAGTTTTGTAGGCTATGCTGTTGCTTTTAAAAATAGCCCAGCGCATGCTTGAATGAGCCGTCGTCCAGGCAAGTTGGAGGCTGGCTGACTTAATGCAGCCCAAGCACACGTTAGTCTCAGAGTTGAAAATTAACGATTCTGAAATGATTCTCATTCTGGTGTTTGCTGCTCGAGTGGTCTTACAGACAAAAGCATGATGACATCCTACAGGTAGTTACTTTTAAGACAGAAACATAATGCCGTGAACATGGCCAACTATTCGATTGAATGCATCTATTACACATAGCCTACGCAATGCCCATGTGTGATACTCTGGCTCCCCCTCTTGACGTGAACATGCACCGGCACACACAGACACGCGCACACGCCATACACACACACACACACCAATTGATCATTCATAGCTTGCTATACAGAATAGAAGAATGTCCAGTTTTTATTATCAGTATGGATTACAGTTATACAGTTATGTTCACAAGTGGGCCAATTCAATATACAGATATACAGTTAAGTTAACAGTAGGCCAATTCAATTCAGTTTGGTTCAGGTAGATATTGAATGATGCAGAAAATAAGAATATAACAATGTATTTATGATGCTGTTTAATAATAAATAAGTGCTATAAAATATTTTCTTGTGTGCTTGCATAAATTATCTCTGCCCATTCTTTTTTAAAAATAATTGCCCAAAAATTTTTCAGCTCGCGCGCTTCGCGCGCTCGCATTTCTTTTTGGTGCCCTTTTGTGCCCCTGTATAGTGTTGAGGCTGCTGACGCCCCTGCATTAGTGGTAGGCAACACACCACAGAGTGGAATAATGAGCAGGAGGCTACATGTAGCCCACTGTAATCACCTTGAACCTCCCTTCCTTGTGCCACACTAAGCTTTTCTTTAAAAAAAATATATTTTCTGCGCTGATTTCTGCCCTTATCTCTTGACACTAAACAGCAGAAATGTTTTCGAGTAGCCTAAAGACTGAAGTATTTCTAATAACGAACAGTTACCGTGTGCTTTGCGCATTTGTTAATTGTACATCTCGGTGCAGATGAAGCTCTGTCAACACACACAAAGTAGGCTATAGATATCACTGAAGACACCTTCAAACCACTCTGACAAATCCTGTGCAAAAGCCAAACAAGTTCTGAAAAAGCGGAGAGATGGGAAATTATGATCAATACACAAAATGCCGATTTCAAAAGAGCCTTTCCGCGATCTGTTGCTGTTAACCACACTTTTTAATTACTGCAATTAGGCTCGTACACACACCTCGCACACCTTGCCCGCGTATTACATTACCTTGTGGTCAATGATGCTGTTGTATCCTTGCAAAGCTGTGGGGGGAGATTTGTGCGCCTTGACAGGTGTACTGGGGGACAGCTTAGTCTTTGGGCTCGACGCATCGGTCGGGCTTCGTGAAGAGTTGCTGTTGCTGAAGCTGGCGTTGTACACGAAGAACAAACTGGTGCACATGGTTATGCCGAAGAACACTGCAACCCCATGACGCTAAAAAAAGAAGTAATCCAACATGCAGTTCGCGTTAAACTCTTATTTAGGCTACTGTATGCAGTGCATTAAAAGATACACCAGTCCACGCATCTAACATCCAAAACTCGTGTGAAAAACAACAACCAAGTTATTAATCATTAAACTATGATTTACCTTAGGCTATAAGCTGTACAATGACACTGTATGAGAAGGAAGATGTGGTTGGAAGGTAAAAACAATCTCGGAAGTGTTACAGACGCACAAAAGAAACGTGTCCTGCCTCTGTAAGGATGGAATAGGCCTAATATAAGTAAGGTCACCAGGAAATTAAAACTGTCTTCATCTATCCGCAACCAGTTCTTATAACTTGGGGGATCCTCTGCCCGTTCTCTCAGCAACTGATTGTAGCAACCCCTCTCTTTCCTCTGCAGCCATCTTCTGCTCCATATGCGTTTGTCCTTTTCTTTTTTGCTAAGATGATGGGTTTACATAGCCTAGTTAGTTCCATGTATTTGTCAATATGATTTATTTTATGTAGGGGCCACAGTAGGCCTAGCTTAGCCTACTTAACACAGTAGACCTTTAAAGATTTTACAATAATAATAATAATTTACTTTATATATAGAGCAGAAAAAAATATTTTGAATTCTAAAAACTCAACTTATTAACTTGTGACTAGGTTCTATTTAATTTTGTATTTTTAAGTAGTGAAATGTATACTTACTTAAGTGAAATACAGGCTGAAGCCAGGATAACAGCAACAGCAGCAAATGTTTCAGCATCCATTTTTTTTGGCAGTTATCTCCTTGGCAATTGATCTATTATCTAATTGGCTGTTGCCCATTTTTGGTTGCCCTAAAAAGTTGCCCTGTGTCTCATCTGGTTGCCCGTTGCCGGCAACATTGCTCGGCAACATTGCCCAAAAAGTTGCCCTGTGTATCATGACCTTTACAGACGCACAAAAGAATTAAAGAATTAACTTAACCATAATTAACCAGCTCTCATCACAGGTTGGTAACCGGTTGCTGATCTCCCTTTATTCCAAAATATGTGCAGCATAAATTATTTTCTATTAGCCTAACTTCAATATCTTCGTAAACGTCAACTCTCCTGTGTAAGTCACCAGTATATTCCAAGCCACTATGACATAGCCTATTATCTTTTTTATTTCCCATAAGACAACAATACACCTCAATTAATATTGGGACAGGCTATTGTTTTCTTCGTGCCTAAACGTAGGCTGTTCGCTCACTCAAAACTCTCTTCCATCGCTTAAGGTCATGATACACGGGGCAACTTTTAGGGCAATGTTGCTGAGCAATGTTGCCGGGCGATGGTGCAAAGAGCGTTTCCCATTGATATTGAGTAGCATCCAACTGCAGTTTGCAGAAGTGGGCAGGTCTGGATCTCTGAGATCCCGCCCCTCCCATTTTGGATCTCGCCCCTCCTATTTCTCCTATTATGGTAGTCTGTACAGTCCCACGCCATCCCGACGTCACCCTATTTGAGAATTTGCGCCAAATGTCTTCTCCGGCGAATGCATAGTAGCCTACACTGTATTCTATGCACACAGTTTGTATCGTGTCTCGTCGTTTGGAGTGCTAAATAAGTAAGGGATAACGGCCGACGAGGTGACCGGTTATACGAAATTAATGGCGAGGCGGCGGCTTTGAACTTTGGCGACGCGCTCAGCGCGGAGAGAAAGTTGCCTCCGCCAAGCCATTCATTTCGTATAACCGGTCGACCTCGAAGGCCGTTATCCCGCTTATCTGCCGTTATGGTAGGGTACTTTTTTAAATCTATTATTGTCGGTAAAGTTGTAGGAACCATGTTCTATCAAGATAGAATATTGCTGTGCTGGCGTCCAACTTGACGCGCGTTTGGTAGCCGACGTTGTGATTATTTAATGTTCCTTTGGCCCTATAGGCCTACTACGTTGGGATGGAAGTTTAAAAACAAAAACTTGCGAAGCATTTCTATGCTGAATCGACATATGTCGCATCACGCGTCTATTTCCCCCTGCTGATCATCACAGGCTAGCCACCTGTCAACTTCGTGCGTAAAAGAGAGAGAGATAGAGAAAGAGAGAGAGATTACCCACGCTAGGGTAATTTTTAATAACTCTCCCCTTTCCCCTTTCACACGTGTTCCTTCCCCACAAGAGGAGAGTAGCCCAATTTAGAAAAGGAATGTTTTCGGATCAATAACAAAGGGAAGGCAGCGGGAAATAGCCTACATTTTAAAAACCATGGGAGTGGAGCAGATGACGAGGTGACTCGTTTCGATACAATTGATGGCGAGGCAGATGCTTAGAATTTCGGTACAGGGTATTTTTGTCATCTATTGCTAGGCCTATCTGTAAATTTGTAACCTATGAATTATGCCAACTGCAGAATAATGTATGCGCACGTAGGCTAATCGGGCGTGCCTCTATCATATGCATGTAGGCTAGTAGAACTTTCAGGGCGACAGACTTGACAACCAAATGCATGAGTGTTTATTTCCATTTACATAGAATAATTTGTCCTTGACCTTACTTTCTCTTTCATAGTAAAGGAGAAGGGATTGATCCAATATGAAACGGTCTCTGCAACTGCTTTAGGTTCCATTGATTTAATGATAATGGTATGCGCTGTTAGACGGTTAAAAACAAAAGGTTAATGCTAAATGTGTCATGTGTCAGGGTGTCAGTTTGGAAGCGGGGCAGATGCGCGAAGGATACCAAAGGCTACTGCAATGGCCTGCTCAGAGTCCAGTCCCCAATCCTAAAGAGATTGTGGCGACAGCATCCAGGCTTTGGGACTTTGAAGAATGTGCTCATGCTTTCGTTTTCAATGATGGGTACCTATGTTTAATTTCGAGCGGATCACACATGGAATAATTCGCCACTGCACAGGCGTTTTACTGCACTTTTCTTGTACCCATCTTTCGATTTTTAGAAACTGGCACCACATATCTGGTCTTCAAACTAAGATACTAAGAAGATACACTTAAAAATTATTCAAATTAGACCCATGCGTTAACAAATAGGCCTACTACATGTAGCTGTCCTTATATTAATTTCCCCAGGCTCGCGTGCTGTTCATCACGAGGTTCACTCAAAGCTCCCAGCTCGTGTTTCCTACACTCACCAAACCATTAGGCCTATACATTAGTGGAGTAGAGAGAATGGATCTACGATTTTATTTGTGAAAACTCTGCGTCTTTGCTCTGCACGGTGCAGTGACTTCCAGAGCTATTTTTCTTCCCGTGTAGAAGTTTAGCGCTGAATGACAAGGGGGAGGCAGTCGATGTGCTCAGGGGGGAGGAGGGAGATGTGCTCAGGGGGAGGAGGGAGATGTGATCCTGACCTGCCCCCCGCCCTGCACACTGCAGTTGAACATACTTGTTGATATTCGGCAATATTGCTGGTTTCTGAACGTCTTTGATCGCCTCTGGCAACTTTTTGCGAGAAGCCAATCAGAACGCAAGAAAACGTCACATGACCTCCTGTGAGCTTCAGATCAAAAATTTCAAAACAACATGGCGGCCGTGAAGCGACAGAAAACGAGAGAGTCCTGGCATCTTTTTACATGGGTGAGTTACATGTCAGTGCTTCAAAACGGACTGGAACTAAATATAAAAATAACACCATACATCTACATTTCTGGGTTCGGATTATGATTAAGACAGAGATTTATTGTCAGCTAAACGTTAACTGCTGTTAGCTCCAACCTTTTCAACAGGTTCTCAGCTTCATGATGGTACATCTCTGTTGTGGCAAACTGGCAATGGATGTTCTTGAGAGAGATGCACCATCTTGAAGCTGAGAACCTGTTGAAGAGGTTTGAATCTGCAAGAACTATTCCAGGTACTCAAAAACTACACAGCTTCTGCCCATTGTCAATGGACATTAGGCCATTTTCCACATTCAGAGAAGGAGTTGAAAGAGTGAGCTCAGTAAAGGAATGTGTTACATTTTCAAGCATCAAAGGGTATGTTGTAGCTGTATATGATGGCAACTGGTGGCTAGCATGTGTTGAGGAATGTATGCCGAGCACTGGAGAGGTGAAACTGAACTTCCTGCATCCTCATGGACCATCTCCATCCTTCACTTTTCCCTTCAGACCAGATAGACTTGTCATGGATCATCAGGATGTGCTTCTGGTAGTGGAACCTAACTGCAACGGGACGTACTTATACATTATCTACAAAAGACACAGCTGCTGCTTCAAATGCACTGGTAGAGTACAAAATGAGAGTGTAGCCATTGATTATCTCTTTAAAGTATGGTAAAGGGAAGATGACACAGGTACACAGAGAAGGAATGTTCAAACATTCACATATCATCATTTGGTGTGTATAAATGGACATCTGCCTTAGTTTCTGAAACCTGGGACCATGGAAACTGACCATTTTTGTTTTGTTTTTGTTTTGTCATGTGATGCTACTATGGTATTACCATATTATTAGTAAGTGGTCTGTATGATGCCATATTTGTGAGTCAAATTCTCTCTGAAATGAATAAAGAGTCGAACACCAGCATTTGAGGTGTTGCTAATGACATTGCCGGCTACGTTTGGACAAGGAACTGGCCATTTTAAAATATAGTTTTTTTAGATATTCAATTTTTAATTTTTCAATTTATCATAATTCATATTCTGAGAGTTGTTGTATTCCAAGCTGATTGTGTAATATGTAGAGCCAGAAAAGAGCTTTCAAACAATACCACAGGCATCTTTTTGTGACTAACACTGACTGATATATTCCAGGCTGAATGTATAGTGTCCTACCCTAAAATGTGAACCTTTCCTAGTCTGTTTCTCCCTTAATATTAGTGTCAGATTCAAACCAATGCAGTTCTGGGGTTCTACCTTGCTACTAAAAAGGCACACCAAGTATGATTGAAATCCGGATCGGTCGGGTCCCAAAGCGTCTGATTTCACGTGAAATGACCCGTATGCAAGTGTCTGTGATGATGGTATATGTTTTTATTGATGTTACATCACATGTAGACACCTTAGGGATTTTAAAAATATACAGGTTTGATGGATAATGTACTTTCCTATGAATTATATCAGTCAAAATGTATCCGTCGTACACTTTTTCAGCAATATAATGCAAGGTTAGATTGATGCAGAAGCCTGTAGGAGGGTGGGTCAAATCCCAATGATTGCTATATCATATCTGTAGGGTGTGGGCATTCAGAACATATATGGGTTTGCTAGTTTAATATAAATTATACACCTATTTAGGCCCAAAACCTATAACTGTCCAATGGATTTCAATGGAAATCAATGCATTTCAATGTAATGCAAAGCACATTACATAACTAAGGTATAGTGGAATGTAGGAAGTTGTGAGATGCCTCAATGCACATTCTATCACATCTACAGTGTATAGACTTAAGAAAATATATGGATTGGATATCTTACTACAAATAACCCACTTATTTTAGACCCACAACCCATGGCCGTCCATTAAAAATCAATGCATTTAAAAGTATGAAATCTTTAGGACTTTACAGAGCTTATGTAGGGATAGAGGAAGTTGGGAGATGTTTCAATGCCCATTATGAACCTTTGGAAAATATATGGATTAGATTGGTAAATGCACATAGGTACTTTAGATGCTGACCATTGAAATGCATTGCAAATGCAAGTTCTGTAATTACCTTGTAGAACTGAGGTAGATAAATGAAGCGAAGGACAGCACTCTTCAGATTTCTTTTTTGTTTATTCGCCCACGAACGTTTCGGGCAGAGCCCTTCTTCAGCGTGTAATGGCGTTTGCACCCATAGGTGGTAGGTGTGCCCTAAAATAGGGTGAACACCTGTGACCCCATGATTGACACCCAAAGTTACATGTGACTTCCCCCAGGGGGAGTGAAATCAGATTATAATGTGTTACAAAAACTGATACCATATATCCCAGAATGGAAAAGTAAAATTAAATACATAAGTAATAATTGAAAAACAAAAAACTTAATCATAAAGATGATTATTTGAAGAAGGCTAGGCCTACACAATGTCATTCTTCTAACAAAATGTCATTCTTCTAACAAAAAATCTATAGCCCATAGAGTCATAATATTTTACCCCTATTTACAAAAACATCTTACATACACACATCTTACAAGAAACAACTCAGAACCAATTCCTCATTCATGCCTTTTGGAATAAGTGTATCGAGCTGGTGGATCCAATAAGCTTCTCTCTGTAGTAGCAACTTATCCCTGTCACCACCCCTACGTGGCGTTTGCACAACCTCAATGCCCATGTATTGCAATTGTCTCGCTTCATGTTTTACCGCATTGAAGTGTCTGGCCACCGCTGACTTCTCATCATGGTTGCGAATAGAACTCTTGTGCTCACAGATTCTAGTTTTTAATTCACGTTTGGTCTTGCCTACATAATAGAGATCACAGGGGCATTTTAGTAAATACACCACATACTTGGTGTTGCATGTGATCCTGCCTCTGACCCGTATCATTTTATCAGTTACCGTGTGCTTGAAACTATCACCTTTCATCATGGCATAGCAGTGTATACAATTATGACACGGAAAATTGCCACTGGGAACTCGTGACATAAAATGAGAGGGCTTTTTGGAGAGGTCTGATTTTACCAAGAGGTCACGTAAATTTTGGGTTCTTTTGTAGAAGTTTCGGGGTGGATTGGTGAACGCAGAGGATATCTGGGGGTCAGTTTGCAAGATGTGCCAATGTTTTTTCACTATGTGCTTCAGGGGTTCAGCTATGGGACTATATGTAGATACCAACGCTATGGACTGGTCCGCATTCTTAAGTTTAGGTTGTAGCAAGTCAGATCGTGGTGTTGCTCTCACTTTGTTGAGGTGGTGACTTAGAGTTTCACGTTTGTACCCTCTATGTTGAAAGTTATCACAGAGGGCAGTAGCATGTTTTTCAAAAGCGTCTGCTGACGTACAGATGCGCTTTACGCGCGTCAGCTGGCTATAGGGAAGATTACGTTTCAATGAGGGTGAATGGTAACTGCCATATTGTAGAAATGTATTCCTATCGGTGTCTTTCTTGTACAGTTCAGTCTCAAGACATGTGCCCACTTTATTTACCTTCACGTCCAGAAAGGAAATGCTGTTTTTATTGTGTTCCAACGTGAATTTTATAGATCTCATTTGTGCGTTCATGTAATTATGAAAATCATGTAGGCTATTGACGTCACCACTCCATATTATGAACAGGTCATCAATAAATCTCCAATAATGCTTAATGAACTTAAAATAGGGATTGTTATTGTAGACAAAATCAAACTCAAATTTTCCCATAAACAAATTCGCATAATTCGGGGCCATGGGTGAACCCATTGCTGAGCCTCGCAGTTGGAGATAATATTGGTCCTGAAACTTAAAGTAATTCTTGGTCAGTACCTCATTCGTTAGACACAACAGAAAATCAGTGGACGGTTCTTGTATGGGTCTTTGCATTAAATAATGTCGCATAGCATTCATCCCATCATCGTGTGGAATACTGGGATATAAGCTAGACACGTCCATGGTGCACAAAACATCATCCTGATCAACATGACAGTCACTCAGTTTATTGAGGAAGTCCATAGTGTCTCTTAAATAAGAAGGTAGAGAGTGAACCAAGTCCTTGATGTGTGAGTCTACGAACTGGGACATGGGTTCGGTCACTGACCCAATCCCAGACACAATAGGACGGCCGGGAGGATTTTGCAAATCTTTGTGGATTTTTGGGAGCGTGTACAGCACCGGGCGTTTGGGATTGGCTGGGGTCATGTATTTATATTCATCCTCATTAATTTCCCCCTCCCGCCAAGCTCGTTTCAAAACACATTTGATTTCATCACAAAATTTATGCGTAGGATCTGAGCTCAAGCATTTGTATACATCAGAGTCACACAATTGTCTTTCAATCTCAGACACGTATGCCTTTTTATCCTGTACAATCACAGCGCCTCCTTTGTCAGCATTGCGAATCACAATGGTCTCGTTATTCATCAACTCCATCAGCGCTTTTTTCTCTGATTGCAGGAGGTTAGGATAAACAGTGTTGACGTCATTTTGCATACACAAATCCAGTGCTTCTTTTTCCACCAACCGGCAAAAAGTGTCTATAGAGGCGTTATTAGTTTGGGGGACAAAGGTGCTTTTCAATTTAAATCGCTTTTGCGTCACCAATTGTGATTGTCCAGCTTGGTTGTCACTCACTTTTTTGACATCCTTTAAGTAAAAGGCCTTCAATCGTATACTTCTAAAGAACTTAAACAGCTCTACCTTTGTGGTGAAGGAGTCCGCTCTTCTAGAAGGTACAAACGACAGGCCTCGAGATAATAACCTCTGTTGATCTTCACTTAATTCCATGCTGGAGATGTTGATCACATTGGACTCCACAGGAGGATCCCCTAGTAACGCCCCCGTGTTCCTCTTTTGGGCCTTCCTCTTGCCCCGCCTTGTCTTTCTTCTTTTTCTCTTTGCGATGCTGGGGGTCCGTGAGATGGTGGTCCGTGAGATGGTGGTCCTGATGTTGACTGAGCGCGTGGGCGTAAAAAACGCCCGTTGATTGACTCTGTGTCGGTGCTGAGGCCTTCCGACGATTCGCTGGTGATCTCGTAGTCTGCAGTTCTCCTCTGTCGCGCTTTCCCCTTCTTTGGTGTTCTGCCAGACAGCCAGGTGTAGACTCTGCCATCACGGTAGTCCAAGGCGTCACGGCGATATTTCCCCATTTTGTATAGTTCCACCTGTCTTCTGTATGTTTCCATCTTCGTGTCACAGTCCGCCACAATTTCTTGCAGCTTTTCGGGAGAGAGTGCTTCTGTCATGTCCTTCTGTAGATTGTCCAAGTCTTTTCGTATGTTGATCAGTTTCTCATTTTCATTTTCATTTTCATTTTCAAAAAGCCCTCTCATTTTATGTCACGAGTTCCCAGTGGCAATTTTCCGTGTCATAATTGTATACACTGCTATGCCATGATGAAAGGTGATAGTTTCAAGCACACGGTAACTGATAAAATGATACGGGTCAGAGGCAGGATCACATGCAACACCAAGTATGTGGTGTATTTACTAAAATGCCCCTGTGATCTCTATTATGTAGGCAAGACCAAACGTGAATTAAAAACTAGAATCTGTGAGCACAAGAGTTCTATTCGCAACCATGATGAGAAGTCAGCGGTGGCCAGACACTTCAATGCGGTAAAACATGAAGCGAGACAATTGCAATACATGGGCATTGAGGTTGTGCAAACGCCACGTAGGGGTGGTGACAGGGATAAGTTGCTACTACAGAGAGAAGCTTATTGGATCCACCAGCTCGATACACTTATTCCAAAAGGCATGAATGAGGAATTGGTTCTGAGTTGTTTCTTGTAAGATGTGTGTATGTAAGATGTTTTTGTAAATAGGGGTAAAATATTATGACTCTATGGGCTATAGATTTTTTGTTAGAAGAATGACATTTTGTTAGAAGAATGACATTGTGTAGGCCTAGCCTTCTTCAAATAATCATCTTTATGATTAAGTTTTTTGTTTTTCAATTATTACTTATGTATTTAATTTTACTTTTCCATTCTGGGATATATGGTATCAGTTTTTGTAACACATTATAATCTGATTTCACTCCCCCTGGGGGAAGTCACATGTAACTTTGGGTGTCAATCATGGGGTCACAGGTGTTCACCCTATTTTAGGGCACACCTACCACCTATGGGTGCAAACGCCATTACACGCTGAAGAAGGGCTCTGCCCGAAACGTTCGTGGGCGAATAAACAAAAAAGAAATCTGAAGAGTGCTGTCCTTCGCTTCATTTATCCATTCAAGTTTTTGTGGGATTCAGCACCCAGTTAAGAATTGTTAAGTAGCCTATTTAGGCGATAGTGTGAGCGCGTCTTCTCCACTTTTTGAAGAACTGAGGTAGAGGAATGTAGGAAGTTGGGAGATATCACAACTCAAATGTCACATCCAGTGGATCTTTAGAAAGCCTTAGCATCCTTTTTTCAGTCAGTGGGCCAGGACACATTTAACCTTTATTTCTAATAAATTAAAGTGATAGTAGGCATGTGCTGGAGATGCATGCTAAGATGTCCTAAAATGGGCCAGAGTGCTATCGATACAAACTTGATCACGCTTACTTCGTTACATGAAATTAGATTTTCTTTTGGCAATTTTGTTTTGTTGAACCTCAAACCCATAAGCACTGGTAGTATTGGGTCACCCATGAAGTGAAAAAATGTTGCCTGGTCTCCTTTTTTCATATAGCCTACTTGCAGTTATGGAAAAAGTTTCTGACACCCTGTGGATGATTAGTTGATGGGCATGTGGATGTTATTTTCAGAAAGTACTATTCAATGGCTGACCAGGCATATTAGATATTGATAGAGAACATAGTGTCTTGGTTGCAAAAATGGCTCAACTTGAGTCTACAGGAGGTGGACACTCAAATGTTTGAAAACAAGATTAATTAGGACAAGGCAAGAGGTCAAGAGGATACGTAACTCTCAGAATGGCATTTGCAAAAGAAGAATATTACAGTTGTCAGCTCACTCACAGAAATGAGAATGTAATGACATTAACTGTCCAATGAAAAGAATGCAAATAGTGCATTCAGAATCCTTCACACATAACATGGCAATTGCACCTATGGTATGTTGTTTTAACAAATTATAATGTGTGTGAATTACAATTTTCAAAATCTCCATCACTATTATCATAATCAGCCAGGTTTTGCTATTATATCTAGTCTTCCAAAAACCCAGTCATGAAGAGATTCAGTGTTTGCGCTATAGCTGTAGCATATAGAAAACATGGTGAATGATAAATGATGAAGTTGAATTTAGGGGCTGTTTGCCATTTGTTGGGTCCTGTGGCTTTTTCCCCATCCAATCAGCATCATTGGTGATTGCTGGTTGCTGGCGCAACAAATTGGAGAATGATAGGGGTAAGTTTCATGAACAGTTTCAATTTCTGAGTAATGAGTTTATTTTAGAACACATGACACTAAGGGCCTCTGGCTCAGTTCCTCTGGCTTTTGAGGGTGTCTTTGAACTTCATACTGTAAACCCTTACAGGGAAGTGACAGGGTGATCATACCTGTGCTTTTGGTGGCTGTGAGACCCTTGCTTCCCACATCCCTCAGATGTTTTGGTGATGTATATTGCCACAAACCTTCTGCATCTAACCTCTTCAACAGACTTCAATTTCCCGACTATGATGTACCTTTCCATGGTACAATGTACTAAATAATAAGCTGGTTGTCTGAGGGTATGTGGAGGCAATCTCCAAAGGAAATGGCTGTATGAATAGAAAACTGAAGGATACACCAATATCTCCTGCCTTCTTGGGAGCTGATGCTGCCTCATTCCCATTGCAGGTCTCCACTTGCACTAAGTAACCACAAGTTATGCCTTTCCCCTCACCACTGATCTCTGGACTCACGATACAGTATGTCTGAATTTAGTGTCATCTGTAGTCATGCCTTGTTGCACTGCAAGTTGTTAGATTGGTAATGGGCATCTTGAAACTTCAAGCCACATGATGTAAGCTGAAAGTCCTCTTTCCAGTTACTGTTGAAATGGGGACTTTCTTAAATGGAGGGCACATCACTGAGCTCATGGGGCATGGCGCCAAAGACATCAGCAAGATCCAGGAAGATTACATGGAGGTTCTTTTTTCCAGCTTTGCTGTTTGGATTTAGTGTCAAGTCATGCTGCGTGTTACCCAGACATGCCACCCTTTGAACAGTATCAATGGGCATGATTGGCCATCCGTTGTGAAATAACACTGAAAAGGAGATTCATTTCCAAAATAGTAAGTGAGAAAATTGTGTTTGACTGGCAGATGTTCATTTGTATCCTTTTCCTTAGAGATCAGGACCCCACCTGCTCTACGCCCCACTTCACACTACACACTTCACATGCAGTCAATGATTTCAATTCACTTTGTGTGCTTCACTCTATCAGACTCAGAGGCAACAATCAATGCAAGGCACTAGTTTCCCTTGAATATCTTTTCTTCCTTGATGAATCATCAAATCCCTGTGAGATTCCTTCTTCCCTCCATCATGTTTGTGGAGTTATATTCCCGCTGGTTGGTGTTCTCACAAGTCTGTAGTATAGTTACTTTTCATCATGTAGTTACTCATTCTCCAACATCTCAGTCAAAACACATATGAAATTAAACAAGACTCACCCGATGCCATTTCTGTCTGTATCATGATGTACCTAGTCTTATCTGTCTTTGACACTACAGCAGTCAACACACCCAACATACCCAGCAAGTCAAGACACATTTTCAGAAAAAGTAATGGTCTAGTTTAGTTCCAGACAAAATGAAAATACTGTTATGCAGGATCTCCGTGTACTGTTCTTGAAACTGATGTGTGTGCAATTGCAATCACATCTTCCAGTTTTCCCCGTTACACTTTAGACCTACCTTCATTCTGTAATATAGCCTAGTTTGATTTAATTTTCAATGGCTAGATGATTTTTGAGTCTAAAATAACTGTAAGCCCATTTGTTTTCCAAAGGTCTACAGTACAGGTAGGTATATAATGTGCATTGAGAGATCTGTCAACTTACATTGAGCTATACCTTAGTTCTGTAATGCACTTTGCATTACCTGGAAATGCTTTGATTTTCAATAGACGGCTATGAGGTTTGGGTCTAAATAACTCTGTAATGTGTATCAAACTGTCTAATCCAGGTTTGCCCAACCTATTCCAACTCGGGGTCCCCTTGAAATGTTCATTCTTCTTCAGGGCTCATCACTGACTGAATAAATAAAACAAAACATACACTACAAACAAATATGATTTTGATTTTTAGAAAATGATTTCAAGTCCCACCTGGAATACAGTAAGGGCCAACCAGTGGGCCCAGGCCTAAAGTTCGAGAATCATTGATCTAGTCCATATTCTTTCTAAAGGTCTACATACTCTAGATGTGATATAATATGCATTGGGACAACTACCAATTTCCTACATTCCTCTACAACACATTTCTGTAATATACTTTGCATTACATTGCAATGCATTGGTTTTCATTCAAATCCATTGGACAATTATGAGTTATAGGCCTGAAATAGCAGCATACCTTATATTAGGCAATCAAACCCATGTATTTTCTGAAAGCACACACTCTCCAGATATGATATAGCAAAAGTTGCAATCCAACCTATCCCCCTGGGGTCTCCCAACTTCCTCTATCCGTACTTAAGTTCTGTAAAGTACATTGTACTTTGAAATGCATTGATTTTTAATGGACGGCCATGAGGTGTGGGTATAAAATAACTGTGTAATTTCTATTAAGCTATCCAATCCATTTATTTTTCGAGGTCTACACACTCCAGATGTGATATAATGTGCATTGTGACATCTCCCAACTTCCTTTATTCCTCTATACCTTAGTTATGTAATGTGTTTGGGATTACATTGAAATGCATTGATTTCCATTGAAATCCATTAGACAGTTATGGGTTTTTGGCCTAAATAGGTGTATAATTTATATTAAACTAGCAAACCCATATATTTTCTGAAAGCCCACACTCTACAGATATGATATAACAAGTATTAGGATTTGACCCACCCTCCTACAGGCTTCTGCATCAATCTAACCTTGCATTATATTGCTGAAAAAGTGTATGACGGATATATTTTGACCTATATAATTCATAGCAAAGTACATTATCCATCAAAACTGTATATTTTTAAAATCCCTAAGGTGTCTACATGTGATTTAACATCAATAAAAATATATCCCATCATCACAGACACTTGCATACGCCTACATCCATATATAGGCATGTATTGCGAAATGCACTGGGTGTCATTATAAAAGTGAGTAAAAATATAAGAAAGCTACCACTTCCAGAGGGCTATCATACCAAATAATGTCCCTCAGGTATGGAGGATTAAAAAAAAAAATAGACTTTGCCACCCCAGGTGATACCAACTTCTGCTCCGGCCCATGGACTATGTGTACATGGTAAGCTGTCATTCTGGATTTTTTTTCCCAACTGTTTAGGGATGTAGCTCCTGAATGCTTTAACTCTTTATTCACAATTCGTTATCTAATTGCAGGTTACTATTGTTCTAGGAACATTGTCGGGCAGTAATGAATTACAAAAGTAATTACTGTAATGCATTCATTTTTGCTGTAATGCAATAATGTAAGTCATTACTGGGCAAAATCTGTAATATTTACCTAGTTACAATGCATTACAATGACCTGGATTTTGGTGGTAGGTGGGTCAGAAAGATGCTATTCCTGAAACTGATAGTTTTTATGCTGCTAAAAACACCTCCTAGATGGGAGGTGAAAAAGTCATGACTCATGAGCTTGATTTACACTGTAATACATTTCCAGATCCATATAGTTCATCCATCCAGTTCTTTTGGCGAAAGTAACTAAAGTAATACAAAAGTAGTGTAATGCCTTACATTTTAAATATAGTAATATTGTAGTGTAAGGGATTGTTTTGAAAAGACAGTAACATGTAATCAGTGATGCATTACAGTTTTTGAGTAACTTGCCCAACACTGTCTAGGAATACCCCCAAGGTCTATGTGATGGTTGACTGCCATGTTTATGTTTGCTGTACTTCACAGAGCAAGATGTTAAAAAAAAAACCTGAGGACCGTTTTCACCAGGGAGCATGGAGAAGAGCAGGTCTGGGGCTGATTCAGCAGAGGTGTACGAGTACGTCCCCAAATGGAAGTATTACCCGAACACTATCTCCTTGGCTCTTGCGCCGTGGATGAAAGTGAGGACAATCTACAAGTTGAAGAGGAGCCAGAGGCACCAACATCTCCATCAATTCCATCACCTCCTGAGGGACTCTCACCTCAACAAGGAAAGGAAATGCAAGGGAAACAAACCAAGCAAAACTGTGCCGAAAAAAGTGGCTGAGGCGATGGAATATGCCATGGGGTTTCTTAATAGGAAGGACACTTCAAAACATGCAGTGTTCCTCCATTGTCTTAAACATTTTAGATGACCAGAGGAGTGATTATATTGTTTAGTTATTGTATTGCTGCATATCTTTTGTATGGCTATTTAACAGCATTTATTAATATATTTATAATACATTTATATTTATATGCATGTACTATTTAATATTATAATAAATTGTTCACATTTGTTATTAAATCTGACTGGTTAATTGTTTTTTTTTTCCAGCTTACTGCACCATTTGAATGGAAAAAGCTACAAAACTCCCCTCTAACTTCCTTAGATGGATGTCTATCAGAGGAAGCAGCTATTGGTAGCATACACTCAGGTTCCTCTCTCCAAGTGCCATGAATAATCTGGCCTATCTCTGTGTCCTCCTGATCAACCAAACTAGGTGGGGTGTAGTGTATCTGGTTTGTCCACTTCTTAAATATTTGTGAAGGACACCAGTGTTGGGAGTAGTAGTGGTAATTAATCTCAATAGGCTGGTGTGCCTATTTTCTTAACTAAATGACAACTGCGGGCTATCTATTTGCAGGTTACTAATGTTCTAGGAACAGTGTTGGGAGTAACACATTATAAAAGTAATTAATTACTGTAATGCATTATTTTTTGTTGTAACGCAGTAATGTAAGGCATTATAGGACAAAAAGTGTAATCTTTACTTAGTTACAATGCTAAGTAGCTTAAGTAACACTGCATTATACGCTGTTCACTGTGGTGGGTCAGAAAGAAGCTATCTCTGAACCAGGTATACTTCCTGGACGGGATGTGAAAAAGTCATGACTCATGAGCTTAAACTGTACGAAAGTAACTAAAATAATGCAAAATTAATGTAATGCCATACTTTTTAAATATAATAATATTGTAATGTAAGGGATTATTTTGAAAAGACACATGTAATCAGTAATGTATTTGGCCTAGATAGTTTACAGAGTAACTTGCCTAACACTGAAGGACATATGCAGCCTTTGTTATTATGGTGCAGGAAGGTCACCAAACTATTCAAGGTGTCTGTATCCATTCGCAGGCAATTCCCTCAATAACCGGTTGTAGCATTCTTGTTCAATAGGGCCTACTCCTCCTGCAAACCCTTCTAGTGGGGTCGTATTAGGCTCAGTCATTTCAAATTGGTGTTAAAGTTTGGTTTTCACTTCCAAGTTGAAGTTTAGGGTCTATAGAACAATTTGAGTTCGAGTGTCAAACACACAGATAACAAAATGGCCTGCGGGGGCGCTCTAAAATATATGAACTGCTATAACTTTTGATTAGTTAAACCAAATTTAACATATGAGGTATGCATGGATTCAGCATGAAGAGGAGAAACCGGTGAGCTAAGTATTTGGTTACCAGATTAAAGACACACTATGTAATAAACACACTTTTAGCCAATGGACAGCTAAATCCGGGCTTTTTTAAGATAAAGGGTGGAAATGCCCTCAAAGTTGCAATGAAACATCATTTATTGTTGTTATTGTACATAAAGCCTTGGTTATCACTTAACATGATTTGTTCAGAATATCCCTGAAGCACACAGATACTTAGAATACCTATACATGAATATGGCTGCATGAAGCCTATGTGATATTTAGCACCCATCTTGCAACTTTGAGTTTATGAATTTAGGATCATGAGTACCAGCTTTTTTTCAATCAAGCCATCATTTTATTCACAACTTAAAAACTTTATATCTGGAAGAAAGTAAATCAATAATAATAATAATAATAAGAAATGGGAGCTTGCGTAAATTCTACCAGGGAGACTCGAATTTCTCGGCTGTCAAACTTACTAGGCTAACCATCCAATCTCCCTTTTGACAGATCATACATGCGTCATCATTGCCCAGGGTCGTCAACCAATCACAACGCGAGATTCGGGAATCCCCGTTATGCATCACTCATGCATCGTTCCCTCTCAGCCAATGGATCGCATTCACGTTTGTTTAAAAAATCAGTCACTCATTCTGTTCTCAGCTTTCCAGTTAAGCCGAATTTGAAGTGGCTGTCCGGCGTTTTCGTTATCAAACATTCTGTTTATTTTCTACCTGGTTACTTGATAACTCCTCACCTTGCCGTTGCTGGGATGGGATTTCCAACCGCTCAAACGCGTGGCACGCAATCGGTGCTTTTTAACAGCCTAATCATTTTCTCGCAAGGCTTCAATCAATTTGTTTGGCACGCCGCTCCCTGATTTCTGTGGATTTGCTTTTGAACTAGCCTGCCTGTGGATGGATTTCCCCGAACTGGTGTAATTCGTGAGTAACCTGGCGGCTTTCCCTTCACTTGTCCTGCGGACCCAGGGAACGTTTATCTCAGCGAATGACTATTTTTGCGGGGAAGTCGTTGTCCAGGCAAGTCGCCTCTTATGCCTCATACTCGGCTTGTTGCACTGTCTCGGATATCAGTCTCGTCTGCCGCTGGTTGACCGATGGCCTACGTTTCGTTTGCGGTCATTTGGGAGAATTCCATGAACTGGTTGGAGTGACTTTTTGACATTTGCTGGGGAAGGGCGGAATCGAGTAACTGGGCCCGCGGTGCTCTCTCGTTGCGCCTTGCGCACTTAGCCAGCTTACCTGCTCAGCACATGTGTTTTTTCGGAGGCGTTATGGGTACTGCGAGTCACAATTTACTTGGTCCTCGTCGGCCTCATCTGCTGCGGATGGACTGGTGATTCGCTTGCCAATATTATAGAGCATTTATGAACCGGTCGGTGTGGCTTTTTGGAACGTTTGCTGGGGATACAGATCTAAATGGGCTACGTATATATCGAAGCGCCTCGCCCGCATGCATAACCCGACATTACCTTCTGTGTTGTTTCGTGCTACTGCCTGTCACGACACCGGACGGAGGACATTGCAGAGCCTTGCACTCGTTCTTAATTGTCCTGATTACAAACGTACTTCCTATGTTCCGGAGCGATGTTGCAAGGACCTCAGCCTACGGGCCGTAGCACCGCCTACAGTTTTTCATTCACGTGGATTCCGGTCGTGCGTTCATCAGTTTGCACCTGCCTATTTTCAATGTTCCGTTCAGTAGCCTATGCCCACAACACGAGCCTATTTTACGTTTTCGTTTGCATGGACTGGCCCATGTGGCGGTCTCGTTGACTTTTAAGAGTTATGACTTCGGTTCGTAGGCCTAGACTTCTGGATCGCACATTAAGCTTATGCGCGCGTGCCAATCATCACCTCATGTCATCGCACTGCCTGCAGTTTGTATTGATAAGTGTACCTTGCTTCCTCACTCCCGCTTCAAGTCATTCAGGGCTGGATTAAGTTAAAGGGACACTGTGTGAGATTTTAGTTGTTTATTTCCAGACTCATGCTGCCAGTTCACTAATTATGTTTTGTGAATGCTTACCCCACCATCAAATTCCAAGTATTCCTTATGACTGAAAAAATTGCACTTTTCTTACATGTAAGGGGGAATCTTCTCCATGGTCCACCATTTTTGAATTTACCAAATAGCAATTTTTAGCACCAAAAAATGACTTTACTTGGACCATACTAGAAAATATTGTTTATTACATGGTAAATGTTCATGTAAAGACCAAATTTGGCAATAGGCAGCTCAGTTCCAACGAGCAGCATAGTTGCTGTTCTTTTTTTTGACCATTTCCTGCACAATGTACCTTTAAAGATCACGCGGGGCTTTCGGCCTGCGCCCAGTCGCATCGAGGGATATTGTAGCCGGTTGCAACGCCTTGTCTACTTCGAGTTATTCTGATCACAATGGGCTACATATACACCGTCCAAATTTAAGTAAATAAATGAGTGATATCCGTGGGAAGTACATCGATGATGACCGTTAATAATCATACTTAAATTATACATGAAACTCTGCCCATTGAGTCCTGTCAGGGTTCTGATCCCATTGGTAGCCATCTATGGGCTAACCCTCTCACTCTGTACACCACTCGTGCCCTTAGGCTTCATTGGAATCGTCAGGGCGCTCGGACTGTGATGTGTCGTATTGTGTTTGTTTTCTCATATCTGGTGATGGTGGTCTCTGCTGCTTTCCCGTACACTTTCACATACACGTGCGCCTGCCGCTCCACGTAGGGCATACGCTACGTCATGCACTGGGCATCGGCCCCAACGTCGGACTGGGCATCGGCCCCAACGTCGGACTGGGCTCTGGCCCCAACGTCGGACTGGGCTCTGGCCCCAACGATGGACTGGGCTCTGGCCCCAACGATGGACTGGGCTCTGGCCCCAACGATGGACTGGGTTCTGGCCCCGACGACGGACTGGGCATCGGCCCCGACACTGGACTGGGCATCGGCCCCAACGTCATCCTGGGCCGGCGACTCTACATCACCCTGGGCCGGCGACTCTACATCACCCTGGGCCGGCGACTCTACATCACCCTGGGCCGGCGACTCTACATCACCCTGGGCCGGCGACTCTACATCACCCCGGGCCGGCGACTCTACATCACCCCGGGCCGGCGACTCTACATCACCCCGGGCCGGCGACTCAACATCACCCTGGGCCGGCGCCTCAGGGCTCGTGCATCAACGGCACACCTCAGCATTGCCCTGGGCTGTCGCACCTCAACACCACGGCTCAACATCACAACTCGGCATCACAATGGGCCATCGCCTCAGCATCACACTGGGCTGTCGCCCCAACTTTAACGCCAGTCACCTGGTTGTATCGGTATCCTCATCCATCCTGCATGACGAACTTATCGCAGCTACCCACTGGTAGCGAGTAGGAGTTTATGTCCATTTTGATATGCCGTTTTTGTTCTGGTGCTGTTATTCAGTGATGTTTCAGCTTTCTGCTCTGTCCCTCTCAGGTCTCGATAACCGGCTCTCCAACTCTCCTCTGTCGTAAGCTCGCACTTTCTGCATTCTCCTGACTAAGGTGCCACCCTTTTTTTATTGCTAGTCTAATCATGCAGTTACCGCAAGTTGTTTCTCTCAACCAACCAGGGCATCCGCCCCACTGCCTGTGTCCATGCCTGCTTTGCACAAGCATTCACCGCGCCACACCGCGTAGGTGTTTATCATAACTGACGTGTTATTATTCTTGGTCGAGATGTTTCCTTGGTGTTTCATTCATTGTTCGTTCAGCTACAAGCTCTGCTCTCTTCCTCTCTTAGGTCATGATTAACAGTTGTCTGCCGATCCTCCTCTGTTTTAACCTGACCTTTCTGCTATCCTGGCCGAGGTGCTCGTCTTTTAATGTTAGCCACTCATGCTTTGTCTAAAGCTGTCTCTCTCACCACTCTGGGCAGACGCCCGCATAGTGCAGGCTTTCAGCCGCTGGTCGTCCGACGCAGTGCGTTTTGCATTCGGCTCATTCCTCGCTTTGTCATCTGGCTCAGTGTACTGTTTCTGTTCTGTTAACTCTGTTTCGTTCTTCTCGTTCCTCGCCCAAGAGGTATACAGCACGCTCGTTCAGAATCGGCGTGGCCACCACGGCCGCTAAGCGGGGTCTGTCCCCTACTGCGATCAAGGCGCTGGGCCGTTGGTCGTCTGGCGCATACGCTTCCTGCATTTGCCTCACTCCTCATCACGTCGTTGAAGCATGCTATATCTGGTCTGTAACTTTATGTTTTCTATTCTCATTTCTGGTGACGGTGGTATTTTGCTGCACCGGCGGCATTCACTCCATCTCTTGGGGGCTATCGCTCCGGTCACCCGGTCATGTCTGTATTCTATCCTTCTCTCATCTATCAGATCGATTTTATAGTGGTCTGTAAGCCTGTTATCTCTATATTTTACACATTGAACCAGCCTAATTGCCATGGTTGTTTATCTATGATGTCAACTATCATACCACATATTATAGCCTACATTCATTCATCCATCCATTCATTCATCACCATGTTCTACTCTCTCCTAGGTCACGATTCCGGCTCTCTACCTACTGTCATAATCTAAGTTTTCAGCGCTCTCCTGACCAAGGTGCATCTATCAATCAAATCATAACGCTCTGCTGTGTCTCTGCTCTCAGCGCATCCGCGCCATGTCTTCTCGCATAGCCTAAGGTACCGACATTATCATCATCACCATCATCATCACAGGCTTCATGCCTCCGCTAGACCACCGCCCATAAGCTTAAGCCTTAGAACATCCCTATCATTTATAATCTCATTTAATCTATCATCATTTGTCTTCCAACACCTATCACTTATCACTCATCATCATCATCATTATTATTATTATCATTGTCATCATTGTCGTCATTGTCATCATTATCATTATCATCTTTATCATCATCATCATTATCATCATTGTCATCATTATCATCATCATCATTATCGTCATTGTCATCATTATCATTATCATTATCATCTTTGTCATTATCATCATTGTCATCATCATCATCATCATCCTTGTCATTGTCATCATTGTCATTGTCATCATTATCATCATCATCATCGTCATTGTCATCATTGTCATCATTGTCATTGTCATCATTGTCATTGTCATCATTGTCATCGTCATCATCGTCATTGTCATTGTCATCATTGTCATTGTCATCATTATCATCATCATCATCGTCATTGTCATTGTCATCATTGTCATTGTCATCATTATCATCATTATCATCATTATCATCATTATCATTATCATCATCATCATCATCACCATCATCATTGTTATCATCATTATCATCATCATCATCATCATCATCATCATCACCTATCATCCTTCATCTTCCGTCTATCATCAATCAATCATCTAACTAACTTTTCATGTCTTTCAGATGGTGTCTCCTTGTAAGCGGTAGGTGAGTTCACTTCTAATCTCTATTTTGGGGCAGGCTACGCCCGCCTCCATCTCCGCTGGAGGATATGCTGTCCTACCCCGGAGTTCAACGCGAAGACGGGAACCTTCGCCAAACAGATTCATGCATTTTGTATCAAGTGTAATTGTTCGCCAAACGGATTCATGCATTTTTGTATCATGTCTATTGTTCAATAAATGTTAATAACGTTCATTTGCCTCTCGAGTCTTCATGGTAGAAATGGGAGCTTGCGTAAATTCTACCAGGGAGACTCGAATTTCTCGGCTGTCAAACTTACTAGGCTAACCATCCAATCTCCCTTTTGACAGATCATACATGCGTCATCATTGCCCAGGGTCGTCAACCAATCACAACGCGAGATTCGGGAATCCCCGTTATGCATCACTCATGCATCGTTCCCTCTCAGCCAATGGATCGCATTCACGTTTGTTTAAAAAATCAGTCACTCATTCTGTTCTCTGCTTTCCAGTTAAGCCGAATTTGAAACCACCACCACCCCTCCGTCCACCGTCACCAGTGGTTCCCGTCTGTTAGGGGGCAGGCTACGCCCGCCTCCATCTCCGCTGGAGGATATGCTGTCCTACCCCGGAGTTCAACGCGAAGACGGGAACCTTCGCCAAACAGATTCATGCATTTTGTATCAAGTGTAATTGTTCGCCAAACGGATTCATGCATTTTTGTATCATGTCTATTGTTCAATAAATGTTAATAACGTTCATTTGCCTCTCGAGTCTTCATGGTAGAATAATAATAATAATAATAATAATAATAATGATGATGATGATAAATACTATGGGGAACATCATTTTTTCCTGCATTCAAAAAGCAAACAGAAGACCAGGGCTAACATTTATTCCAATACTCCACTCTATGACAGAGAACAGATGCAAAAACAGTCAGTGGTCAGTCTTAGAAATTGCATGTGCACTTGCACAGACGTGTGCACTTTAACTCTGCCTTCATGCATTTGCACCGAGATCTGGCAGGTCTATTTGTACAAGTACTAGTACAGTTGCACTTCACCTCTAGTTGGAATACATCTTTGGCAACTGCATCTTTAGTGTAGTCCAAATCTGGGAACTGTTCATTTGTTACCAGATTGGCAGGCATTTCTGGCAAATGCAGATAATAAGAACGGTTTTCATTCCTGTCAACTACACTGGTAACAAATGGACAGTTCCTAGATCACAGAGATGTCCTCATAACTGCAGATGATTGTGTCTATCATGTATGAAATAATCCTATAGTAATATTTAGTATGCTTGCCAAAGGCCTCTGCTTGCCCCCAGCAAGCATACTCATTGTTCTCCTACAGTTTATTTAGTATGCTTGCGGGAAAGCATACTAATTGTTCATCAACAGTTTATTATTATTCTACATTTTTCCATTCACCTCAGCCTATGGAAATCGCCATTCATTAGTACGGCGGCTTTGAATCGTTGCAGCCTTCGAGATAGAGACACAGTTCGAGAGCCAAAACGAACGGCTCGAAAAGGGCTCAGGGTGGAGTATTTTTCACTGGCCTACCCCCTTTCATTCGTTCACCAGACTTGTTTTTCCTCAGTTTTCTCTCACTTTTCCCCCTCATTGAAATGAATGGTAGAATGGTCAAGATGATGATGTCACAAACTGTGGCAGTTAGAGTGAGAGGTGACCTGTCCTGGGGTTTTTAACTAGGTATCAACTAGGTAAAGGCATTGTCAGAGAGGCATTGACTCTGAATACAAACTGTGTGAAGATCTAAGCCAACAGAGAGAGCAGTTTTAAAATCCCTATGATGTGACCCCATTCACTTACAAAAAAAATGTATGAACAGCTCAGCGCATAGGCCTGAATATGTCAATTTTTTGACTGAACCATTTGGCCTAGAAAAGTGATATCAGCTTTGACATGAAGAGCAGGGTTGTGCCATTTGTGTGCCAATATCATCTGACAACTTGAAAACTTTTGGAGATATGACAGCGTAAAGATAAGGCTGCACATATTACTCAGCTATTGACTGCCAAACTGCAGCCTTGTAGGACTTCAGACCGCTGCTGTCACCTGGGCCACCGTGGCATAATATGCTGCTGTGGCCTTCTGGGTAGGGTGTTGGTCTGTCAGAGGGTTGCAGGTTCAAATCCCACCCTTACCTCTCCCTACCCACCCATTGCTGAAAGGCACCTGAAGCATCTCCATACATGCACGCACACACACATACACACACACACCTCTCTCGCATCTCTCTCTCTCTCTCTCTCTGTCTCTCGCACAGACAGACAGACAGACAGACAGACAGACAGACAGACAGACAGACAGACAGACACACACACACACACACACACACTCAGACCTCTATCTCTTTCCCTCGTGTTTCTGTGTGTGTATACAACAGCTCTGTGTATGTGTGTGCATAAGCCGCAAGCATACTAATAGCATTGTCTCTCCGGAAATGCAGTCTTATTATTATTATTATTATGTATTATTATTATTATTTAGTATTATTTATATATTATTACTATTATTATTATTATTATTGTCTTATTTTCTTCCAGATAAAGTTTTTTTGTGATTTTATGTGTGAATAGAATATGGCTTGATTGAAAAAAGTTGATACTCATGATCCTAAATTCATAAACTCAAAGTTGCAAGTTGGGTCCTAAATATCACATAGGCTTTATGCAACCATATTTGGGTATAGGTATCCTAGGTATCTTTGTGCTTCAGGGATATTCTGAACAAATCAAGTTGAATGATATATCCCAGCCTTTATTTACAGTAACTTGAAACAATAAATGATGTTTCATTGCAACTTGAAGGGCATTTCCACCCTTTATCTTAAAAAACCCTGAATTTTGCTGTCCATGAGCTAAAGGTGTGTTTATGACATAGTGTGTGTTTAATCCGGTCACCAAATACTTAGCTCACCAGCTTCTCCTCTTAATGCTGAATCCATGCATACCTCATATGTTAAATTTGGTTGCACTAATAAAAAGTTATAGCACTTTATATATTTTAGAGCGCCCCCCGCAGGCCATTTTGTTATCTGTGTGTTTGACACTCAAACCCAAATTGTTCTATAGACCCTAAACTTCAACTTGGAAGTGAAAACCAAACTTTAACACCAATTTGAAATGACTGTGAAAAATTGCACATGCCTACGACCCCACTATTTTATTATATGGAATGATGAAGGTAGGCTACACTACGTGTATGTAGAGGCCTACAGTATTCCAACTTACTTAGCACAGTAAGCAATCATACACTTTTTTTGATATCATAGAGCTGATTTAATTGTTATTTGGAATTATAAAAACTAAACTTATTGACTTGTGACTAGGTTCTATTTAATTTTGCATTTTTAAGAAGTGAAAGGTCTACTTACTGAGGCCAGGACAACAGCAATAGCAGCAAATGTTGGCAATAGATATTCTATTTAATTAGCTGTTGCCCATTTTTGGTTGCCCTAAAAAGTTGCCCTGTGTCTCATCTGGTTGCCCGTTGCCGGCAACATTGCTTGGCAACATTGCCCAAAAAGTTGCCCTGTGTATCATGACCTTTAGATTATAGCCGGGTTCTGTTGTTCCATTCAGTCTAATCCTCTTTTTATTGTCCCATGCAATAAAAACACAAAACACACATGTAGTAACTACTTCTACGACAGCAACCCCGGGTGCACCTGTGTAGCCCAAAGAAAATACCATTCCCGCACAGTAGTTAAATTAGAACTATTACCATAGCTGTCTTCATTTTTCGGCGCGCTGTATTATTTCCACTGATTTGCGCATGTATGTCCACTTTCCAAATAGTACTATGTCAGATTAGGTTGACTTAAAATCCCCATCACATCGCAGCATCAGCAGGAGAGCCAAGGCAACGTGCTCTACACTCCTATGTCAGATTAGCGTTTGTATGAACACAGCCTAAACCCATTCTTATCGCAGAATTCACAAACCAGGGGCACCGAGCAGATGATGCTGCCTGCTGTAAGACCTCATGGTCTTAAAGAGTATTATGTAGGCTATCAGGGGGAGCGGCGTCCCAGATAGCAGAGGGACGTTGAGGCGATGAATACTCGTCAGAATTGGTCGTTTTCCGTCGTTGGTCAAAAAAACAATGCCAAAAAGGCGCCATGAGACGCTGAATTCTTAACGCCGGAGAAGGTCGAATAAACGCTGTTTAATCACTTCTGTATTAAGTTTGGATGTGACAGCATAGCCTTTCTACCTTTCTCTATAAATCCTCTCTGGTGACAGCATGAAAGCTGGCCAGCCAGCCTGCGGAAGTAGCGCGAGCTCAAAGTAAACTATTTGGGTTGTCAAGGGAACGGAATGTAATTCTCATCTCAACTGCCAGGGTCGGTGCTTGATGAGCTCTGCTTTACAAAATGGATTGGTAAAATTATAAATGTAAGCTGCTTTAATGGTTCAAAGGCTTGACTGCTTGTTTTGCGATATACTACTCGTTAACGAGTACCGAAATTCATTTCCAGCCAGGACATTGGAGTCACTCACTACCTGAACCGAGTTTGTTTATCTCACGTATATATAGCTAACAACTTAGCTAAAGTTAAGATAGCAAAACCGCAACATTTCACAGATGACAGGTAAGATACTTTTCCCTTGGTAAAACATAATTTCCCTACCTCGTATATAATGCCATTTATTTCACGTCTGCTAAATTGTCATCAGTGTATCAGGCTAAACGTGTTATTAAACCGGAGCATTTATCATGTAAAGCAAGCAGCTCAGCTGCCACATATATTTTTTTTGTAATCGGAAAGGGCTGTGGATTGGAACTGTTACTGTGGATAGCACAGAACCTTTGCATAAATGCTGTCACTCGCAAAGTTATCCTTTACGACTTTCCCCTATCAGACATTTGGAGCATGAGATAATGGGGTATAGCATTCGTCAGGGCTCTAAATTAACACCAGTGAACTGGCCAAATGCTGGTGAAATGCCAGTTTGCCTGGTAGAGAAGACCAACTTACTACTCTGAGTCTGACCCACCATGTGTTTGGATAGTAAGATTTCTAGCAGAACTAGTTCCACTTTGGCTGGTGTTGGGAAAAGTCCATTTAGAGCCCTGGCACTCATGGTATGCATCGTTATCCTTTATATTTTATGGTATATAATTAAGCATGAATTTAATGCTGGTGCATATGTCTTGTCTGATTGTATGCTTTCACTGATTCAGAGACCTCAGTGGACCCACACGAGAGCTCAGGAACAGCAGAGAGCAGGGACTTCTCTCATCACCTGGAAAGAAACTAGCTGACCAGAACCCATAAGAAACAGCTACAAAAGAGGTATGCCTATAATTAGACACATGTTAAGTGTAAGATCCATGATCAGGCAGAGACACTTGAAACTAGTATTTTCTAAATCTATCCACATCTGGCTGCAACCTTAGCTTTAATACCCTTTCATGCACGGTGTCCACATATGAGGACAGTTAATTAAACTCTGTTTTTAAACAGCTTTCCTTGAAGTTACACTCCAAACCACTTGGTGGCAGTATAATTAGACTCCATACATTAAGATTACATTGTGTATCCTCTTGTATTTGGGATATTCTTTGTTTTATGACATCATCAATTCAAGATGGCAGACGATGATGACCTTGTGCAAAATGCTCCAGGCATAACAGTAAAAAGTTTCTATTCAAGAAGACAAAAGCAGGTAAAAAAAATATTAGTATGTACAGGAAAGCCCACTAAACAAGTTTTTGTGGTTAGAATTGAAATATCATGTGAAACATGGTTTGTACACCTTAAAAACTAACTGTCCACGTATGTGGACGTTGCGCATCAAAGGAGTTAAATGAAAAAATACTAGATCTTGTATCTTAGAAGCATTTATAGCCATTTATATTGTTCACAGACTTGTTCAAACTACTTTATATCACAGATAACAAACATTTAACATATATTTAAACAGAAATGATAACTTGATATGTGAAATTATATGTTATAATGTGGATTTAGACGAGAAATGCACAGAATTAGTACTCGTAGTACCCTTTATTCAATGAATTCAATGGATGCAATGTGATATGACATGCAAAAGGACACATATAATATTGTATTTATATAACATGCAGTAGTACAGTGTGTGTGTGTCTGTGCATATATATATATATATATATATATATATATATATATATATATATATATATATATATATATATATATATATATACACAATGTCTGAATTGACCTTCATCTTAGCCAGTTATTATAGATATAAAACTGTATTATACTAGAGAGAGAGAGAGGCCCATCATATTTTCCCTTTCCAACAGGCATCTAAATACAGAGTAGTGGAGGATATCCCAGAGGGAAGTGGTAGTGACAGTGATGACAGTGATGAAGATTCGGTGCAAAGCAGCACGTTTTCCAACAGCAGCACAGAGGAAACCTCAGACAGTGATAGTGAGGAACAAGAAGAAGAGGTGTGTGTTGCAGTAACAGCCAGAGGTGGAGGAGAAGGAGAAGGCGGAGGAGGAGGAGAAGGCAGAGGAGGAGGAGAAGGCAGAGGAGGAGGAGAAGAAAGAGGAAGGGGAAGAGGAGGAATACGAGGCAGAGGACGAGGGGGAGGTAGAGGAGTGGAGAGAGGCAGAGGAGGAGGAGGAGCAGGAGGAAGAGGAGGAGGAAGAGGAGGAGGAGGTCAACGAGGAGGAGTCAGGGTCAGAGGTCAAGGAAGAGACAGAGTATGGGCTCGAAGGGACAATGTGTATGAGGGGAATCTCCCAGCCTTCACAGGTGCGCATAAGGTAATTGCAGAGGGTGAGGAGCCATTAGAGCTTTTTTCCAGCCTTTTTCCTGACCACCTAATTGATGAAATTACCTTCCAGTCCAATGTGTATGCTCTGCAGAAGGGGAAGGGTAACCTAAATCTGAGCAATGCAGAATTGCGAGTATTTTTGGGCATCAATTTGGTTATGAGCTACATCAAGTACCCAAGAATACGGATGTATTGGTCCTCAAACAATGGCCTTCGTCACCATTTAATAGCTGATGCGATGTCCAACCAGAGATTTGAGGAAATCAGACGATACCTCCATTTCGTTGACAACAACTCTCAGTCTCCTGGTGACAAATTCTTCAAACTGAGGCCGGTCTTGGATGTGTTGCAGGAGCGCTTCCTCTCAGCCGTCACACCAGAGGAATTTCACTCCATTGACGAGCAAATCATCCCATTCAAAGGCAAACATTCCAGCAAGCAGTACACCCCAAAAAAGCCAAAGCCATGGGGCTTTAAAGTGTGGGTGAGAGCTGGAAGCTCTGGTTACATGTACCGCTTCGAGTTGTACCAGGGTGCCTGTGGTGGCCGAGGTGATGTTGGGGAGTTGGGAATGGCTCCAGAGGTAGTTGTACGCCTGTGCAGTGATTTACACCATGATGGCCACAAGATCTTTTTCGACAATTTATTTTGCTCAATTCCACTCCTCGAGGAGCTGAAAAGACATGGCATCGAGGCAACAGGCACATGCCGTGTCAATCGCTTGAGGGGTGCTGGAGCCAAATTGCTGGAGCCACGTGCAATGGAGGAAAAAGGAAGAGGATCCACATCTGTGGTTTCCACAACAAGCAACATCACTGTCACACGCTGGCTTGACCGGTCCTTAATCCACATTGCCTCCACATGCGCTGGACAACATCCAGAGGACACAGCAAGAAGATGGAAAAAGGCAGAGAATTCCATGATTGAAATCAGTCGACCATTTGCTGTGTCTCTTTACAACCAGCACATGGGTGGGGTTGATTTGGTGGATCAGTGTCTTGCCATGTATGCCAACCGTCGAAAAAACAAGAGGTGGTACATGCGGGTCTTCTTCCATTTCCTGGATCTTGTCTGCGTGAATGCATGGCGCCTATACCAGAAAAAAACAAGATCAGGAAAATCTGATCTCTTGAGCTTCAAGGCTTCAGTCGCCCAAGGTCTCATTATGAGTGGTTCTGTGGAAAAGCGCAAGGGGAGACCAAGCCACTCTCAGCCTCCAAAGCGAAGACATACCGTCAACACGGTGCCAGAGGTGCGGTA